>NW_020273301.1:0-86313 GCF_003268045.1 Sipha flava
CACACACACACACACACACACACACACACAAGTATCCGTGTAGACTATATAATGTATGTGTATCATATTATACGAGTATAATACTAGTATACTGTATTATACTGCTGCGACCGAATGTTACGTTTGTCACTGGCACATTTTCGTCTAGTTACGACACTCATATCAGCTAATATGGTATGCTAAAGATTATTTATTATGTTCGGTGCATTGTTCCATTGTTGCTGCCGGCAACCTTATCAGCAACCACTGTCCAACAGTCTATCGCAATTCACCACATCACCGCCGCCCGTGTAGGCATATAGCATCCCAAACAATATTTATGTATGTACGTTTCCCGTTGTCATCTATTCAAGAGTCCATATACAATAAGCTTTCAATTTGCAGTATTCTATTATTGTCACCATAGGAATAATACCTATCTCGTAATGTATTAATTGGACTCGTCAAGGTATCATTCGGGTATCTGCAGTGGCGACACCGATTTAAGAGGGGATGACAGAACTGCACCTACGCCTGCAGAGATATAAATGGGGTTGGAAAATTCAAAATTTTATATTTAATTTTCATTACCAGGATCGCTAACTACCAACGTTTCTGTTACGCATACGCGCCAAACCGAAGGATGCTCGAGAGACCCAACCGCCAAGCATCATGTGACTCTTCAGGCTCGCGATACAGAGACACGGATTAGTAACGCTGTTCTTCGTCTGTTCACAATTTTTTTTTTTCATAGCTCTATTTCTCAACGAGTGTTTGCGATGTTTAAAATTCACGCAAAATATACGAATAAGCTGATGAAATGTACGCTTCAAAAAGTGACTTCGTCTCGGGTATTTCTCAAAGATTTTATAATTGTATATTGCTCTAAAAGGTATATACACGCATATAGTTGACAATAAATGATTATTTATAGCAGTACGTTTAATCATCAATGAAAATAAATGCATATCATTTTATATTAGTCTTATTTTAACAACAAGATGGGTGCACAAGGAGTACCTGAAAATCATGCATGCAAGCATTCGATTTGAAAAGTAGAGAGAAAACTTAAATGAAAAATGACCGTGTACATAAGACAACGACGGATTATGAAGGTTACAGCTAATGATTTCTATTTCTTAATAGAAAGTTCCAGATACATTATTACGTAATAATAATGTCATGTTGTAGAATAATATGATATTATTATAATAATATGATCGTTGAACATGATATAATATTATACATATTTATTTTATATACAGATGGTCCAACGCGTCAAGCAAACACGCTTTGGTATAAGATTGCATTTAGGATTGAGTTAAACAACATACTGTTAATAAATTAGGGAAACTGTGTTTAAGAACGTAAAAACCTCCAAACAATATACATACTTTAATAATATAGCTTCCTTTTAGTCCAAAATAAACATAATATTTGTATTTGAATAAATACTGAATTAATTCAGTATGCATCCGAATTCATTTACAGTATTTAGACGATGCATAATTTATTGTAACGTTGTTGTTAAATAAATATTCTATAACACGTTGAGTTTGATATGGGATAGCGTGAATAATGTATTTTTGACCATCACGATCCACAATGTCTATACACGGTTAATGATTACATAAGACGTTCAGTTTTAAATAATCACCAAACGTTATTAATGTATTGCATGTTATGCCTTGGTAAATTAATATTCGAATAATATATACACTTACATACATATGAGAGTGATGATTTTCACGTAGAAAAGGTCAATGATTTGATGAATAGTGAATCTGGAGTGTAACACAGTCAAAATGAACTTTCGGTTTTGTGTAACTCTGACATGGATATGATAGATCTATAGAAATAAGATACTAAGGCTTTTCAAAATAGCAATGAACATGCAAATGCTTAAAATGGCAAAGAATAATAAATTATGTAATGGATTCATTTTTCACCAAGCTCTATGTTTAGTGTTTATTTATTCTGTAATACGTATAAGGTTTGATCAATTACTATGTTATCTCTTTCACTAATGTAAGGTGGTGTTTAAAATCTATTATTTAAGTTATCAAACGAATAAAACGACTTAAAGTTATTCTACTGATGAATATTCTTTATCGGACACTCCGTACACTCTATACATCTAGTTGACGAACTAGTAAATTGTATCGATTTTGCTCTTTTAAATTGTACCGTTATTTCATTCGGAGCAATAGTGTACTGTTTTTAAGAGAATAAAGTAATTTTAAACTACGCATATTATATTTAAACACCCATTAGAAGTTAAAATACGAGTCATTATGTTTTCAGAAATCCGTTATACTTATATAAAATGTTAGGTACACAATCAAACGCGCCCACATCGAATTTTATGCATTGCATAATATATATAAATATATATATATATATATATATATATATATATATATATATATGTATAGTCTATGTGTGTATAATTGCAATTATGAGATTTTCGGTGCTATCTAATTAAAATATTACACTCATATATACAGACGAACATAATTACCCGATTGATTTTTACCTGCATGTATAATATGCATAGTAAATAAAATTATATTATTAGGTTTGTCACGTGCGAAATCGGTTCGATAAACATGTCGTAGTAACGCAAACGTGTTTACATTGGCGGCGGTGAAGGGGGAAAACGCAAAAGCACCGGTGCAGTAGTGCAGTGACTTGGATATAAGAATGTCCTACGCATGCGCATACCTGTACGCAGGCCTAAAATATTCAATTGTTCGTACTACGCACTAAATTTTGAACGCACGTTTACGGGCATATGTAGTCCGTGCGAACACGTATGGAGACGAGCTACCTTTATTCAGTGATCGCCTTACAAGTATCGAACAAGTTTATGATGTTTGTGTGTGCTGAAAACGTCCGATATTGTGATGCAGAACAAGTACATATTTTCGGATTCCTTAAATATTTCTTAAATAGACATCTAACTCGGGTCATCCGTTGAACGCCTAAAATAAATGTATCCGAACCGACGAGGTGCTCAGCGACTTCCATGTTGCGTTCTTCGATAATGTTTCGATGAATAAAGAGTGTTGTTCGGTGCACGCTTTCAAACGCCATAGTAGGTCCTAGCGGTTCCGTTGCTGAGCACGAATAGAGTCGCGGTGCGCGAAAAATGTTAGTAAGCCCTAACCCGGGCGGTAAGAGAAGGTGGGCTCTGCACGGGAAAAAGCATAAATACGAGTGCTGCCGGTGGACACGTACAGACGCGTTGATCTGGTCGTCGGACGCATTGTCAAACGCGCGACCTAACACCGACAACAGTCGCCGCCGCCCGCACGGCAATCCGTGGCGCACCACACCCAGCCCGAGCACAACGCGCCGAACGCTTTCTCTGCGGCGGGTCCGCGGTACGGCGGCGGCGCACGTGCGTTTACTACGACCGTTTGGATTCTGGTTCGCGTCACACTACTGACACCGCCCGGTCAAGGCTGAACGTTTCCTCCCGGCCGCCGCTTATCCAACGGTCAACCTTTTTGGACTCTCGGGCCACATTCACGAATTAAAAAGGGTTCGCGGGACAGACGATAAAAATAAAAATAAAATTGTAAGATGTTCAACTAAATTTCTTTGTTTAGGGATTTAATGCGGGCCGGATTCGGTTCGGATGCCGCCGGTTGCCGACCACTGGCGTGTATCCTATTGGTATGTTTTTTCGTCCTTTTCGCTCTGCCACTGCCAACCGCGACCTGTCCGACAATAAACACGCGAGCCCACAGGACGAATACCGTAATGTCATACCATGTACACGCGTACACGTCCCGTGACCAGTGGCGTATTTTAGTTGGGAGTGAGGAGCGATGGGGTGATCGCCCCTCAGCCCTACCAGTTTATGTGTTTGTGTAGGTATATGGTGTGTATTTACTAAGATAAAATAACAAAAATCACAAAGAAATATTTAATTTGCAAGATTTTACCGGTTGTTGATTTTAAATAAATATTGTATTTTAGTACCAACGTATGTAGTATAGTTATTTTAAGCGTTGAAGGCCTTAACAAATGTACGAACATTTCGAAAATGATACTATATTAGTTTTAAAAAATAATGTGATTACCTATATTAGGTGCAATAAATGTTGTTGTAATTCCTAGGGCGCATCTATGATTTTTTTTTTGGGAGGGAGTAGGTTAAAAGAAATATAACTCTTCTCGAGCGGAATCTTATTCGCCTTTTCTGAAGGGTTAAATTAGATACGCCACTGCCCGTAACGATGGGATATCACTGAAGCTGAGCTTATCATACCACGTATTGTTGTGTTGTCCAAACGTTTAAGGTTTGCATGCGGAGACACGTTCCATTCAAATAGTGTGTCCGGTGGAGTTTGGCGAACGTAATTGTACATGCCGAAAAGACGTCGGCTGTAGAACGTCGCTAAAAACCTCGTGGCAAAAGGGGGGTCAAGGAGAACTTAGATTTATTGTTTTTTATCTAACCTTTACCTGTACCTGCGTTCTTTATTTTTTTCGGTTTACTTTTTTCTTTCCGTTAATCTGAACACATGTATAGTTTGAAACCACCCGTTCGCTCACGATTTTAATCGTAGACGAAATCACGGTAGAGAAAATTCAACAACTACTGATATATGTATGCATAACAAACGGATGATAACCGCGAAAACGGCGTTAAATTTACGGTAAACATTCGATCATAATCGCGCGTACAATGCATTCTTGCGTATAATAATATGTAACCGCGAATATATGTGAATTATGATACATAAACGTTGTTATCACAAAAATACGATCTAAAAAGAAAGTTACTGTTTCATTTTACTGTAGGTGTAATATAATAATAATAATTATTGTACTTTCGATTTACTTTATCAAATATTTAAATCGCTGCGTTTTCGATCGATTTAAACACGTCATTTCTTTACGTACCGGGAAAAACGCACCACAATCTGAATGATATATATGTATTACAATAGCAGATATCGCTGGCCAATCGATAAAATTAAAACGAATACCACATACTATTATATTATACTACGTGAATTATTCAATATCACCGAATTAACGAAATAAGAAAAATCGCATGCGTATTATTTAAGTATTTATGTGGTATCATTGTGCATTTGTGTACCTTGAATGACGTTAAAAATAATAAAAAAAAACCTAATATTTATTAAAACATCAAGACTATTGATCGCATACCACATAATTAGTATACCTACTCGTGAAATATGGCGTAAAAGAATATTTTATACGCAGTACGATAAAAATATCAATCGTCACGAGTTCAATAATTTTGCACGGTATTAAAAAAAAAAAAAAAAAACATTTATTCGAAACAAACGTATAGGAAACAATACATTCAATTTATATAATAATTATAAAATCACTGGTATAGAACTATACAAACACTGCAAACTGCGTGTCCACAATCCGAACAAATGCTACCATAAATATTCGCTGATACATATTATATATTACATTATTACATCGCGGACTAGTTTCCAAAGCGAGATGATTTTCCTCTATTATTTTCAAACGCGTGTGTTAAAAAAGAACAGTTGAAAAAAACTAGGTGCAAAATTGCATAACAGTTTAGTCATTCGTTTAGGCACCAGATTTGAATACGAAATGGATTATTTTTTAGAAGACTGCAAAATTTTCAAAATACGAAATTCATTTCAATCATCGGAAGATTTAAAAATGTTTAAAAATGTTAATATTTTATTATTTATTATTTTTATTAATATTTTTACTGATATTATCTAAAAAACTAGTTTTCTACTACATGTGTAAACCCAGCGTGTGGATTGCAATGGTTAAATTACACAATTTATTTATGTAAAAAGTAATAATTTTACTGAATTTCAAAATAATTATAATATTTTATATTTAATGTAATGTGTTTAGAATGAATACGATCCTACTTCTACAGGCATAGACCCACATTATTATGAAGTATTTATTTTTATATATATTATCATTATTTATATTTAGCTGTAAAAAATTATTACATTAATAAGACTCGAGTGTAAAAAAAAAAAAAAATTTTCCATCGGAAATTAAATATTTTTTTACTAAATTGTTATCATAGCTGTGTGTTTATACTTCTTTGCACCGGTGCATGTACATTCCGTCATAAGTATCTTTTTTTTACTGTAAACTCCGTCAGAAAAAAAACATGTAAAATTGAGATCATGTAAACTCCACCAGTGAAGAAAATCAAGTAGTAGTATACAATTAAAATGATATATTATTAAAAAAAAATTATAATAAAAAAAAAAGATGAAGTTTACATTAGACCTTTAATTACCATTTTATTTTAATCGATATTCTGGTGGAGTTTACAATCGCCTGTTTACACGCAAGTTCGGATAATGATAATTTGGTGCCCGGAGCCAAACAATTTTAAGGGCCATAACCATAATCAAAATATTGATGACCCACACATAAATATATTTCAGAGACAAAAAAAAAAAAATGATACTCTAATTTATAAATTTATATCTTGCTTTTTTTAAAACAAAAATAAAAATGTTATTTATATAAATAATTTTTTCTTTCTTTTTGGGAAGCAAAACCCCTTTAATTATATCATCGGTACTAATACCTCTAAAACATTACTCTCTGAACACAAAACCATAAAACTATATACTATTTTATACTTGTTTTTTTTTTTTAAAAAAAAAGAGTTATAAAAACGAAAAAAACCTACTATCCGCCAGGGGCTTACTATTGTTCGATATACGTTGTGGGCCCAGGGCCATGGCTCCCTCTGGCCTCCTCCCTTAATCCGGGCTTGTTTACACATACGAAATCGTTGACATTTTTCGGATAATTTGGACCGTTAACAATTCATTGTTATTATAATTTCGTGCATGGCACGTATAGAGATATCGACCGCGGGGCGATCAGAACCAGAACCGATCGCGGCGTGTTATTCGTGCGCGCTGCGGGTATTATTATAATAATATTATTAATAATGATACGCGGACGAGTACGACGTGCGTCCGCTATTAAGGGCTTCGGGTGTAAATATCACACACGAACAAATGCCCCGCGGCCCGAGCCCGCGAGCAGTACGCGCATGTTCTGTTGCACAATTGCGCTGCGCATACGATGTGTACACACAATATCGGTTACATAGAAAACGAAACGCACACCGGCCGTCAACCAGGCCAACCATCACCGATAGGCCTGTTGCGCAACTCGGAAACTGTACCGTTCTCGTCGGTCGTTTCCGTATCGGTCACTTTTCGATCGATGTAGATCAGCTATCGATAGTTAATTTTCTCAAAACAATCGAAATTGATCGTACAGCCGTGTTCTGTTACCTAATGTCCACGGCGGACGGTTGCGGTCCGTGAAAGTCGCACAACGCGCAGCAGCGCTATGTAATATAACACCAGATATATCGTACCAACGCGTACTCGTACAGGTGTATAGGGTTTACCCGATTTTTTTTTTTTTACAAGCGGAGAGTCTCGAAAAACTATTAGTTTGCTATTGGTTTGCCCACGATATCTCCCCGATTAATAAACAAGATTTTTCAACGGTATTTATTTATTTTTTTTTTTCGGTCGATATAGGGCGTGGGGACAGGGTCGCGGTGAAAGCACTTTTAGCCCTACAGCAAAATATATCCGTCCAACCACTCGTGCCTACGGGGTTGCACGTTATGATATAGTTTTAAGACTAATTAAGATTGAAATCTAAAGACCGAGGGCCACTGTTTTTCATTCGATTGACTGTGGACTTAAACTCGTATGGAAATAGCACCGTCAATATGTATACCGATATATTTTATACACGGACAGTACTCAGTACTCTGAACAATGCAATTTATATGATCATTAATACAAGTATTAAATTATAAAATCAAATTTTCATTTTTCTTCTCCGAAATGCCGGACCATACATACCACGTCGACCGAGGGAAATTTGTAAATTAATATTTTTCCCATTTGATTCCAAATATTTTAATAAAACGAAAATAATATATACGAATTGTTGATATTTATTGAATATATTTTTTATTACTTGGTCCTTGCGAGAAAATCGCTCAAAAATATTAGCGATGTGAGGAATCAAACCTCCGTCATTCCTTCGCATACGACACTGTACACAACACACATATGTGTGCGCTGTAACACCTATCAAATTAAATATTGCGTGCATTAAGCGTGCTTGCAGTTTGTATACGTATAGTGCACGAGAAATAACAATAGATTGGAATTAAAAACAAAGGCCACACGTTTATAAGTTCGAGCGCAATAATCACAATAATAATGAATATTAAACAATGACCGCGTGTGATATGGATAACGTAATAGTAAAATTCTATGGTTTTGTAACTTTCAAAAACGTCTAAATAGAATTTATTTTTAATTTTTAAAAAAATTATACAAAATCCATACAAACGAGCACGATATTATGTTTATGCGAAGTAGGGAATAAAAACTTTATCGGGGTCAGGTAATTATTATTAGGAATGAGTCACTCCGAGTGATACTTAGCTTGAGGCCATTCGAATATACGCAAGTTATTTGAACGACTTTTTTTCTCTGCAACTATTATGCGATATAAAACACAAAGGTACAATAAATCGTCCGTTCAACGGAAACGGTTAACGTCTTGCGTTCGATGTCCGACATTGGACATCGGAATTCTTGAAAAACATACACGGGCCATTATAAATTGTTGTAAACATCAATAAATTAAAACATAAAACAGCGTGTCAACGAATACACGCCACGGAGATCGTTTACTATAATATTTAATGATGTTTCTGGACTAGTGTTAATTGTGAATCGGAACCTCAACCGAAACTATTTTTTTCAAATTTTAAAAAAAACCTAACCAAAACTCGAATCTAATTTTTAAAATTTGATTTATTTCGGTTTATTTCGGTTATAATTTTTTATTTGTAAGTAAATTTATTAAAAAAATTATACTATTTTTATGACGTTTACAGTATTATTTATTATTTAATTTATATTTTCCAAGAATATTTTATAGTATGCATAATGGAAAATATTAAAATTATATTAATTTCTTGCAATCCGGACTATTTTTCAAAGAATTAAAAGAAGTGAAGTACCAATATAATTAACAATATATTTATAATTGATTATAGTTTATAAACTGTAATATAGCTGGGCATTATCGAGTACTATTCAAAAACATTCAAACGAAATTATTGACTAAAGAGGAAGTCAAAACTCGAAAACGTATTAAAAATAGATAGTATAATTTTCCCCGTCATAGTTATAATAAAAACAAGTTAATAGTAAAGTATAAATAAATAGCGTGTAGTGTATTTGAATATTAGGTACGAAATTGTAATTTTTGTTACGTATTAAATAAAAATGAAATTGTTAGATATAGGAATACCTATCACTGTGGATCAGTGGACCAAAGAGAGGCAAGTCTTACTACAGATCCAACATCTTAAAAACGAAAAAAATAAATAAAATATAGTTGTATTATTTAGGTAAGTATCAAACTAAATCATAACACTCTTACGATTGGAAATTATAATACATGTACAAAGTTACAATGTACTTAATACTTAATATATATAGTAAGTATTAATGAAAGAAAAATAGAAATTAGTTTTAGAATTAGGTTACAAAGAATAACATAAAGACGTACACACATAAAGTAGGTAGCTATACGGTTAAAATTACTTAAAATTCTAATTTAAAAATATTTATAGGTTATAACCAGTATTAACCGCAACCGTAAACTCAGTATCATATTTTTAAGATTTATGATTTAAACCGAAACCTCGGGAATTTTTTTTCTGAAAAACTTAACCGAAACCGAAAAAAACATAAAGGTTACAATCCCTGCCTCAATCACTCGCAGCATTTATTTTTTGTTAAATAAATAAAATATTCGCAGATATCATTAAAATTCAATCAACGTGCATAGTGTTGCACTCTCTGGCACGTTTTCCATGAGTCGGTCGGTCGGTATTGCTTTATTCGGTCACCACCGTGAGAGGTCCAGATAAATCTTACACACGTTTAGTCGCGCGTTTTTGTTTTGTACCATATAATAACGAGTGTAACAGAAAAATAAAAATCCAAACGACTTCGACTTGTTACAATGGAGAACGTGCGGCACAGGTGGATATAATAAAAACAATATTGTAACGACGTTAAAGTATGTAGGGCACGTGTCAATGTTTGTGTTCGAGAAATTATCGAATAATTATTTATCCCGCGTGTACGCGTTCCAACGGCGAAAACCAAAAGTTTCGTAATAGCACATTTTTTTTCGGTAGTTCTTAACACGCGGCAGAAGTGAGAGTCGAGTCACGACCGCCGCAAACGATTTGTCGGACAGATAATTCGCGCAGGGCGAGGGTCATTGCTGGAACGTCATCGGGGTTGTGTGTACACACGAAAACCAACTGCTGCCGCTGCACTCGGTCCGCGCGCAGGCGGATTCTCTACGATAATACGTTTATATATATATAATATATATAATATTTTAATAATACGTCAACAGCGATAGTAATTATCATTACCATTGCAATGCAATGCGAACTAATGAAGATAAATCGTTTTCAATCACTTCCATTCTCTCAGCGTGTCTTCGAATCGATAAACGTTCATCGCTACACGCGGAAACGCACAAAGGTGTACAAGCGCGACGCCACGTACTACGGCTATCATTTCGTACCATCGTCTCGCCCGCCGCCTAGACGAGCCCGCGGAGAAATTCACGTCGCACCCGACAGAGTTGCACGTCCGACCAGTGCCGTTTTTTCCCAGTAAACACTATGGGCTAGTGCTTATGACGGCAAATCATTTTTAATATTACATTTTTATCGTATGTGATTAGAACTAAAACTAATTATAAAATGTTTTATTTTACAAAAGCCGGCGGGTACTAAGCACCAGTTATTTAATTTTGAATACGTTTTGAAAATGAACTGTTTAAGCATTTTTTACTACCATGTTTTTTATCATCATGTTTTTACAGTTAAGTCGTTCGTATGAACGTACGTATGCGTTTTTATAACAGCTTTATATTGTTATTTTGTATCATTAACATTTTAAGTAATAAAGGAAATAACTATTATTGTATGCTTCAATAACAATTTTTAGACTAGACGAATATTTATATTAAAAGGTGGCAGTTTGTTTAGTGGTTAAAACGGCTCAACGGTTAAACCCGGCATTGCGTCCGACTTGACCCGAGTCATTGGTGCCCACTAGTACTCTGCATGGTCCTGTCTAGTACAGTCCTAACATACAAAAACTATTGAATCGTTGGTTTGGTCGGGTTCGATAAGTTTTAGGAATAGTTCGGTCCAGTCCTCAGATCAAATGCATTATTTTCAGTCCGGTCCGGTTTCAAAAAAATAAAAAATGAAAATCAATCCGGTCCCGATCACGGAACTTAAAATCTAAGTACAGATATTGTTACGTTTATAAATAAAACGAAAAAAAAACATACAAATGTAGTAGGTATATATTTATTTATTAAGTCGGGTAGTCCGGTCCAGAGTAATACTGAACGTATCATATGGTACGGTCTGGGCTAATGCAGACTGAACCTTACGAACCGGTCCATAAACGGTCCAAAATGTTTTAAGATCGGACCGACAGTCCGGTCCACTGTCTACTTTATAAAATGTTATTTTATTACTGGTCCGGTCCGGTCTAAAAATAATGTGAATCCGTCGGTTCGGTCTTTGATTAACGTTTAAGTGTGGTCCGATCCGACTTCGGTCCCCTGGTTAAATTTGAAGTCCGGTCCGGTCCTTAAAATAACCGTCCGTGCAGAGCACGTTCGTGCCCACGGAACGGAAACCGTTTCTTCTCCGAGTGTTATCGCGCGCGCGGATTCGTACACGCGGCCGGCAGTGAAAGCCATCGCCGCCGAGCTACGAACGCGCGACGGAGAAAGTGTAATAATATAATATTACCGCCGGTACACGTGTACTTGAGATACGAAACAACCTTGACGGGAAAATCCTGTCTTCTAAATAATTGGACTGCGGTGTGACTGCGTGCCAGCGCGGCAATTATTTCGATAACAATTACTGCGATCGTATGGAAACGCGTTAACGCGTCTCATCATTAACCGGCTACACTTTTCGTTCCGAAACCCTCTCGCCGCTGCTACCGCGGTCCTAACGTCCGACGCACACCGCAACGTTCTCAATAACTCCACCGTTTTCCCGTTCGTTATTTACATTCCATCGCACGCGCTAGTCGTTGTGCACTGCACTGATCCGCGTCGATTCCCGTCACCGGTACAACGTCATGTCCAACGTACGTGTTTACACCTTTAAAACGTTTGCAACACGTTCGGTACGGTGTACGGCGTTACCGTGCGCAATTAACATTGCGATACGATCGCGGCGAAATTGTTCTCCTTTACAGCGATGCGCAGTGTAAAACCGCGAGAAGAAACCCGACAGTGAACAATTAACCTCCGAGCTGCGCACTTTGCGTGATCCTCGTGTTCGACACGTGTTCGGATACATCTTCGAAGTACGCCGCGCCGTCTCGTGCCCACACGTCCATCCCGTACGGGATACGAGTGTATAAATGTTAGATAAATAATAGATCCGATGCGTGCGATTTCATTAGATCTATTCCATAGGATCGGGTGCCCGTAACGTGGTTTTTATTACAATATGTTTTATGTAGTCGTGCTTGATACACGTTTTACAGGTGTCCGTTTGGCTATGAAATGACTTGTAGACACCTCTAGTGTTAACGTCCAAATGGTGACATTAAAGTATTTAGACATTGTAGCGAAAGAAAAGTATAAAATAGCTATAAATATCAAACGTTATGATATTATATACGCGTAGATGTCGATTAAGCAATTTTCAAACGAATTGACATTTGACAATATTGGTTAATCGTTTTGTTTTATACGATCGAACGCAACAATCTCAACATGACGCATATACTTACTTATTTATTCGTATATGGCTTATGGTAAAAATATTAGACACTTAGCATTTGAACAGGAAATTAATTCGACATTATATAATTGAATACGATAAAAAAAAAAAAAATAAAAATAAAAATTTACATAACCCTCGTTGGACTATAGTAACAATAAATAATATAATAACTAAATAAGGAACATGCATTGTAATATGTAATGTAATCTGGGTGGATATTATTCATTGAACGTGTAACTTATTATTGAATCTCTCGGACATCAATATTTTAGTTTTCACGTTCCATGACCTACATTTTATTTTATTTAGCTGACAGCAGTCTGATGTTCAGAATATACTGCGTATTATTATGTAAATTTCTCATTATTCGGAGTTTGGAAATGTATCCACGTTATGAGTCCATATGATAGTCGCTACGGGCTTGAACCCATTATTCGTGGGAAACACCAGCAAACCCCTATTTTTCCGTGTCTTACTTGAACATTATTTTGGCCGTAGTACGTAGGATTTGAATGCGAACGATTTTATCGTAAATTACTGTTAGATAATATTGTTTTCGTTGAAGATTATATACTAGTTCACCACATATCGGTCCACTTCAATCATAATTATTTGTAGAAATGATGACAAGTTTCCGTGTCGGTTTTCGAAAGTTCAGTACATAATTACCTGCGTCGGTTGAGTATTGTTAATTATTTCGTAAGTACTACTTCCGAGAAATGCAATCCATTCGCATGTTAACAAGTTTCAACGTTTCAGTTGTGGATACATATTTTCGTGTTACTCAATATACCACTGCGTACGAGTGGCGTAGACTTAACCATTCACGTATACCTATATAATAATACACGTAGCTGATTGAAGTGAAGCATATGACTCTCGTTTTATACACCCAGACACCGTATACGGAAGTTTCGACCTAGTCGGCCTTAGGTTTACACAAATAATCAAAGTCTCTGTGTAGTGACAAAGTTTGAATTACGGTATTACGTGATATATTAATCTCTGTCCATGCCTCCATCAAGTGCTCATTATAAATCAATGCTCCATCCCTACAGATGAATTCGGCTTTGAATGATATTCATTTAAAATATCCAGATTTTATTTTTCACTTTTTTTTTGTATGGATAAAATATTAAATTATGTCTCACGAGGATTAACTAGTCTTGGTACCACCAGAGTTAATAAAAATAATTAAATGTTGTTTATCGCTTTGATAATAACTATAATATTATTACCTAGCGCCTTATAAGTTATAAATTATTATGTGAAATATGACTGTCTACCGATCAGCCGATCAGGAGTTCCAAAGAAGGAAAACGTATCAAAATAGCTATGAATTGTTTTGTATTATAAAATAGAATATAGCGTATTGTTGCATTATAGATGTTCTGCATTAAATTAATACCTACTGTAAATATGTTTTATTTAATACTGCAGAAATTGACCGTTACTTGGTCAGAAAGTGTTTGATATACCACCAAAAATATAAGAGTTGTGTCTTTTTCGAACAACCCTAACGGTTTCATTGACGGCTTGCGATTTAGCTTTGGAAAAATTTCACTGTTATATTCAGCTGTAGTTATTCCCTATGAAAGTATAATTGAAATTTGTACACATTATCCACAAATACCTTCCTTTTGTGGTTGATATTCAGTTAGATTTCATTGGTGCACGTGGAATAAATGTACCGATAGTTTTTTCTCAGTCCTCGTTTTGCGCTTTGATAGCTACAAACATAAATATACGAATACAATTACTCTGGTATTTTAGAATGTGTACATTATTGCTCCTCGTTGATATTTTGTCTCATAAACTACGTGACATTTTATTTTGTCATATTTTGTTTATCTTTTGGTCAAGTCTTGTGAACTCGCACTTATACCATTGTATCTATGTTAGTAAGACGGAAAATTACATTTTTTAGACTTAATAAACGATCAATTAACTATGATGTTTTAATTCATAGTGTTTTATGTATATTTGAACTTAATATAATTGTATGATTACTATTTTTTGAGAAACAACCATTTTGTTGTTTTATGCCATTAATGTTTAGATTTGCACGCAGTCATTATGTAATTCGTAAAAAGATTGAGGCTACATTAAAAAGTCAAAATTTCAGTTGTGAGTCAGCCCGAATAGGTCCTACAACCTTATAGACAAAAGAGATACTGACGTCTGATGGGTATCATACTCGATCTTTATCGGATAGAATTTATTGCATTTTAATAGTCGTGTTTTGTAATGAACTATACAGAAGCCGGTTTCTTGTATTATACAAAAAAACGAAGCCAAAGAAATGCTAACGCCCATGAAATAGCCATCAATGAGAATAATACATTATTAAATGAGCTATTACTATTTGTTTAATACATAAAAGCAAACATATAAAATCTGTAAAAGTTGTATAGTACAACCAGTATAGGTACTTAATATTGATGAGTCATCGATTGTGTTTAAAAAAAAAAAAAACTCTTTGGTTACACAATGAATAATAAACTGTAGTAGTTTTTGTAATATTTAAGTTAATTGAAAACTTATTGAATGGTTCAAACATTTTATATTATATCTTATTTTTTTACGACTGATTATTTTAATGTAGTGCAACTGTTAAGGAATAATATTTAAAAAAATTGGAATTAATTTTATTCATATTACTTTATTTAGTATTATTTATTCAGCAAGTAAATTATGACAGTTATGCAATTTTATGAGTACTGCATTATGATAAATTATGTATTTATAGGTATAATACTTCTCGCTGTGCAATATTATAATATTTTGTTTCAATAACCATTCTTTAAATTGTTTACAGACCATTTTGGTCGTATTGATAACTACGAATACTGCTCTAACGATTAAAATAATCTTTTATTGTTTAAATAAATAAGTAATCATATATAGATACATTAGTACATTACATATGTATATAAAATATATATAAAAAAATAAATACAAATAAACTACGTGTTAAAGCTATAAATATTATTTGTACAGTTCTAAATACTTAACTATTAACTACAATGTTATAATGTTGCAACAAAATATTAATCTGATATAATTTATAAATATATAAGAATTCAATATTTTCGTAGAACACTAACAGTTTAACGGCGACAACGACCTACGACGTGGGCCTAGACTTGAGAACTTAGAAATATCCAACTAAAGATACACGTGTTCGATAAATTTAATCGGGGAAGAGAGGAATACAATTCAAATCACAATGAATAGAACTTTAAATAATGTGAACATTAATATTAACACAAAATATTGAATGCGAATAAATAAATGAATAATAACTATAAAAGTCCGGATTAGGCGTGTATCCAGGAGTTTTAGTGAGAGGAATTTGAATAATTCTCTATTAACAAATAAATATTTTTGATTGACATTGTGTTAATCTAATCCTACTGAAAACATAATTGTTTTTCGCCTTCCAGGAAGATTACAATAGTAAGTATTAGCAAAAAAAAAAAAAAAACTGTGTAAAGTGTAAATGGAAAAAAATACTAATGAAAAAACGTATTTTGGATAGTCTAAAATTCGGTTTCGGGTTAGCAGCGGATGAGTCTTAGGGGTTCTAATAAATAGTCCGATATGGAGCACCAATTAAAGTTAAAAGCAAAAATTTATGAATTAACAGTAAACCATTAAAGACGAGCATATTTCAGAGATGAATAGTGAAGGGTTGATCCGTGTCCAGAGGCCGAAAGCTTGCCCTGGACACGTCGTTGAATCGATAGTCGAGCATACTGCATACCGTACTAGTATATTCGTGCTTGCGGAAGTGTAATATCGAAACAAAGCGTTATAACGGGACGAAACGGTACAAGTTCCGTGTCCTGCGATCGGACGATCTCGGCCTTCCCGTCGTGCACGTCGCGTTACGCATTACATTTACCGTACAGTAATAATGATATTGATGATAACTCTAAATAGCATTATGTTAAAAAAAAAAAAAAAACAATTATAATTGACACGTTGAGCAGTGCACTGGGTCTGTGGCGCGCGCGATCACCGTCGCTCGTTGTGATGCCGTTTGCTGGACATCGACGACTGGAAGAACGACTCGATGGGCAAAAGCGGCCGGTCCGCCGCGTACGACGTGTGATACTTGTGCCGGAACGACGACGATGGAGACGGCGTCACCGCGATCGTGGTGGCCACGAATTCCACGTCCTCGGAGGACGAGGCGTCCAATGCGTCGGACGTCTTCTCGTTCGGTGGCGTCGCGGACGAGCTCCTCCTTAGCGCGTTGCTGTCGTCCGCGGTCGTCCTGAGCATGGGCACCGTGCGCCTCTTGGCCGAGTACACGGCCGGCCTGGTGGGCTCGGTCGCGGCCACCGGTTCGCCGTCCGCCGCCGCTTCCGTGGCCGCCGGCTCGGTGCTCGTCCTCAGCCGGTTGTAATACTTGCCGGGTTTGTACTTGCTCCGGTACGCCGCCCGCGGTGGTTCCGTCGCGGTCTCCTGCTGCTGCTGCTGCTCCTGTTGCGGTTCCTCCGTGGTGCTTGTGCTAGTGGTGGCCGAGGACTGCTTGTACCGGTTGGGCCGGGTGCGCGGCTTGTACGGCTTCCGAACCGACGTGGTCTGCTGGTCCACCGACGCGGTTTCCGTCGGTTCCGTCACCGGCGTCGCCGGAGTCGTGGTGCTGGTCGTCCGCCGACCGGTCGCTTTCTCCGTGGTGGTCGTCGACGTGGTAGTCGTTCTGTAGTCTTTGATGCTGAACCGCGGTCGCGTGCCGTTTCCGTACTTGGTCTTGGTCTTGAGCCGCGCGTCCACCGCAGGCGCCACCGTCGTCGTCGTCGTCGTCGTCGTCGTCGGAACCACGGTCGTGGTCGTCGTGGTCGTCGTAGTCGTGCTCGATGTGGTCGTCGCTCGTTCCGGTATGTATTCCACGTTCTCGGCCAGCGGTTGCGGTTGCTCTTTGGGCCTGGACAAAGGCGCGGGCTTCTTCTTCTTGTACTTGTTCACCGACACCGGTGGCACCGGTCGTTCCTCTCCGACCACGTAGTTCATCGGCGCTTCGGTCGTAGTGGTTACGTCGTATTCTTGCTGCTGCCGGTGTTGGTACTGGTATTGGTGTTGCGGTTGATAGTCCTGTTGCTGTTCTTGCAACTGCAGCTGTTGACGGTTTGGTACCGCGTACTCGTCGTACTCGTCCGGTACAGCGGTCGTCGTCGTCGTCGTCGTCGACGTGGTCGTGGTTGGTTTCCTCTTGCGTGTCAACCTGGGCGCGGCCGTAGTCGAGGTCGTGGTCGTCGTCATCATCGGTTTCGTCGGGTTCTTGAGTATGTCGTACTGCTCGTTGGACTCGTTTTCGTCCTGTTCCTCGCGCGCGTCGTACTCGGACGAGCCACCCGACGGTTCCTTGAAATACGGTGCCTTCGGGCGCTCGTGCGTCGTCTGGTAGCCCAGCGTGACCGGCGTTGGCAGGAACGACGGCAGCGCGTTCACCTCTTTTACCGGGAATATCCGGTACAGCTCTTCGTTCTTGGGAGTCGGCGTCTGGTACTTGCTGAACGGCCTGGTCGCGGGGTGCGTGAACCCGGTAGACAGATCCACCGACACCGGTGCCGCAGCCTCGACATCCTGCCCGAAACGTACCTCCGTGCCCACATTCAAGTTGTGCACGTACTGGTTAGGTTTTATGAACACGTTTTGGTCCCTCGTTTGTTCGAACGGTCGGGCAAAATTCGAGATCTGAGGATACAACTTTTGGCTCTCCACGTGACCAGGATACTTTTGGAAGTATCCCGAAGATCCTCCTTCCGTAGATGTTTTGTATTGTTGTTGTAGTTGCTGTTTTGGTAGTTGTTGTTGTAACGGTATCGGTTCCGTGGGGTTCACCAGATAAGGTTTAGGTCGTTGTTCTGCGTACACGGCTTGTTTGTTATTGCCCTGTGGTCTCGGAAAAATGTGATCGTTAGGTACAAAGTACGGCGTCAGTCTCTTAGGAGGTTCTTGCACGGCGGGAGGCAACTCTTTGTAACCAAAGTTTTTATGGTTGTTGATATTGTTGTTGTTGTTATTGTTATTGTTGTGGTTGTGATTTTGATTGTTGCCAACGGGGTTTAAGCTGTGAAACTGGAAATTTTGATAAAATTGCGGAGATGGTGGCGGTGGTGGTGGTTTTTGATAGTTTGGCTGCGGATGGCGTTGCTGGGAGTTGAATACAACGATTGCAGGAGGTTTTTGATCTTCCGGTTCGTTGTAATCATTCTGCTGGAATCGTCGATCGTTGATTTCTTCGTAATGCCTGTCAAAGTTGTAGCTGGGTCTGAAGTTCAACGTATGCGCCGGCTCTCGAGCTTCGATAGTTGAATGACCGAATTCGCTAAAAGAACCCAGTATCGACGGAGGGGGTTGAGCGAACACTTCGACTTTGTTGGAAGACGATGAATGTTGATTGAGTGGCTGATTTGGGTACCGGATCGGTGGCGTTATATGCACGACTTGTGTGAATCCATGATTATTTCTGGTCGACCTTTTATCGATACCTGATATCGGGACCCAGTCATCATGTAAGTCATTGGAAAATATCTACAAAAAAAAAACACAGAATTAATATGTTTAAATTAAACATTATAAAATCAATATATTTTGCTCACATTGTTTTCTTTGGGCAAATAGAAATGTTCGCCTTTTACGAATAAAACGTATCCTGGAAAACAATAATGTTATTGATATTAAATCAAATTACAGATGTTAGAAAATAATATTTACCTAAAAGGATACTCAGAGAAATCCAACAAGCAGATATCCTTACACTCATTGTTCAGCTGTAAAACCCATTTACTCCTAAAACAAATAATATTATTACTATTACTACTATTATGTTGTTATAATATTAGCATACTACTTAATAACATTTTATCTCTTAATATAATGTAATTTAATTTAAACAAAATATATTATTATTATACGTGTTTTTCATTCGAAATCATTCGTTACTTATATACATTTAATGTTCATTGAGAGATACTTAATTAAATCTACATCTATGTTTACTTTCTATTTATTACATAACTTCTTTTTAAATATATTTATTTTGTTATTTTTTTTTTTTTTTTTTTTTTTATGAGAATAACATTAATTATAAAAAGAAATTATTAAATATAACATACAATTTATTCAATAAAAAAAAAAAAAAAAAAAACGAAGAAAAAGTTTAGACACACTTAAATATGATAACAAACTTGTTTAAATGGGTAATATAGAGTTAGAATATTGAGGCTGGCTGTAGATTAAATGTCTTTAAAGCTTAATCTCCTATTAGCACGTAAATATTTATTTTATATTACAAAATTAATCATTAAATACTTAAAAACTAAAGTAGAAAACAAATATCTATTATTTACTGAGGATTTAATTTCACATAATTCAATTTTCATTTCCTTCTTATACGTTATTCTCAAAATATAACTACTTGTTTAATGAGAAAAATATGTAAAAAAAATTATAAAAAAAAAAAAAAAAAAACAACATCACTTCGTGACTGGTTTTCTTTGAAAGTAATTTACATCAAAGTTATAAATTATTATAATGATAATTTCACTTTGAAATATGCATTAATAATATATGAAATTATATTTGTTTTTATGACAGTTTAAAATGTTCGATTAAATTAATATTAAACAAATAAGAAAAAATGTACTATACTATATAGTACTATATACTATATACTATCATGCTATGTTATGTTATGTTATGTATTCTATGTTTTTGATTTCCACAAATGAGTTTGAAATATAAATTAACCAATAATATAATAAATTAATTTAAAATATTAAATCCTATACAATTATCAAATCAAAGCTAATACTTTGATACGTATCAATACTAAAACAGTAATAATTTATATTCATTAATAATATGAAGCATAAATACTTGTTATTATGTAAATTATAAATACTTACTAATACGATTTTAGATAGATTATTACTTTTTATTTTAATCCAATGAAAGTGGTAAATATATGTTTTTTTAGAACGCAATATTTCAACTACGTATAACAAAATACGCAGTTGAAATGTAGACACTATATTGTATACAAGTATATATAATTAATTGCATGTCTTCTGTTAACACGGCGCTCACGTTGAGCGCAGTTATTGGAAAATCAAAAATTACGTTTAAATATTTTAATAATAAATAGACTATGACATTTTAAATTGTCATTAAAATATTATTAATCGTTTTATATACGTACAAGATTGATTATTTTTTTATATTGAAATTATACATACACATAAAGTGTATTTAGTGCGTCAACAATTTAATATTAAAACAAGACATTGGAAAGATAAATGTAATGACAATTTATCAAATTATTCCAAAATAACATAAACTGAATTTGTCTGTCAATACTTATTTGAACTCAAAAAAGATAATTTTATTTTACAAACTTTTGCACATTTTACATTAAGATTAAACCGAATATAAAGTACCGGTATTGGATATTTGTTGAAAACATTTTTTAGCTCACTGATAATGTCCCAAAGTGGTCCTTTTGGTAAATAATTATTATGTATTGGAAATAATACAACAGTGGACACGTTGTTAAAATTGGAAGATTGCGATTCAGTTTTGGCGAGATAATTTTTTAAAAAAATGGAATAAAAATATCTCATTTTTGTTTTATTCGAAATTAAAGTTCAATGATTTTTGTTGTTTTTTCAGTCTAACAAAAAATAATAATAATACATGACATTTTTTGTTCTAGGGATAAATTATTTGGTGAGACAAGTGTTAAATATGTGATTTTGTCAACATTTTGACGAAGAATTTTTTTATATATTAACTAAGAACTATTATAATAATTATTATACAAAAAATGTCCAGTTAAATATGCCTTGTATGAACGCGATCACACGGCGAAATTCAAAGGATGTTTGTCATTTAAATTTCTCTAATATCGATCCAGTATCCATTGCATTCAACAAAAATCCAATGCTTTTTTTAACTCATATCTTTTAGATATAAATTTATATTCTAATCCTAAGTCAATTTCGTACGCTCATGCCCTTTCTGATTCTGAAATAACAGTAATATTGTTTCCGTAATCAAAACGTAATTAAAATTCTTTTTAAATTAATCAATTATTTGCCCATTTATATCTCTTCTTACCATCATCCTAAATAACATTAACTTTCCGTAAATAGACCAACGATATCTAATCAATCATCATTTTTCATTAAATTAATAACTAATTTTTATTATATTCAATCTGCATCATTATTGTTATAATATTTAAACTGTCTATTTATTATACAGCAATAATTGCATTATTGGCAAAGGCTCATTAAATTAAAAAAAAAACACTAATAACTATTGAGTAAAAATAATTTGCATAGTTATATAGTTTTATTTCTAAAATATAATATTCACATGAGAAATTTAAACCTTCAGTAATCATATAACTATCAAAAGAACATAAAAGTGTCTATAGATTTCACGAACATATTTCTAAATTTTCTTTTGACTTAAAATGTGTTCTACTATTTACTACTGGAATCTAATTTTTCTTTTTACTCTAAAAGATAAATTATTTATTACAATATTACCAACAAACGTTTTATTATTTACTTATATGCATACATTTTTGATGTTGATATTTTATTTCGACGGTATTTCTATAAACGGTTCTAATTTATTTCATCGTTTTTTCGTCAACAACAAATTTCATTTCCTGTTCTTTTGTCTTGCTACTTATAACAGAAGAATGTGTTGTTATGTATTCATCTGGTCAAAATTATTTCACGTACGATCGGAAAAAAAGGAAAGTGTATGACACAATAAAATATGTAAAATTCACTTTTATTAGTAATTTCGCATTTGTCTTTTTCTTATTGTTAATAAGGTATTGGCGACAGTAATATTATACATTCAAACTGTGCACATTTATATTGTTATACAAACGTCAATAGAAATTGCTTATTCAGTACCATTACCATAATATAATATGACGTATAATTTCTACAATTTGATTTAAAACATTGAGTATTCAAACTGACAGACAAGCAATTATAACATTACACCAGTATGCATCGTATGTACTTCTGTGCTATTCTTTAATCGAAGATAAATGTAAAAAAAATATTTATATATATATATATTGACGCCCGTTTAGTATCAATACTTATGCATGTTACAACAATTTCATAGGTTATTTATTATTTCACCTACTTTAAACCCTAATAAGAAACTATCCAAACCTTCCAGAATATCCTGATATTATCAAATTACTGAAACACCCTGGCATGTTTCTGTTTCTAACAACACAATAAGCTCAGATCTCAAATCTGCTCAGTCGACGAAACGACTACTCTCTACTGTAAACACTTCCACGCAAAATTCCCATTCAACTCCAACCAGTTCAATAGGAATTAGACTCATTAAAATTACCCGGGAACCCGACCAGATGACTCAAGGGGAACTGATGCCGTGACTTAAAAACTATAAACTAAATTAAAAGGCTCCGGGGAAAAATGATAGTAGTAATATTCTTAAACTTTTTAATATAGTATTTCAGTTTTAAAATTTCAGAACTCTCACCTAACTTTTGTCATTTTGGGTATATTTAAACCGTTATTATGTCACTGAATGTGATCTTTTTTCCCTAATTTGATTCACATGTTGATTCGTTCGGAAACAAATGGCAAGATAATATAATTCTCAAATACTTTTATTTTTTGTTTATTATCGTTTTTCCCGTAGATCATCAATCGTAAACATAAAGTCATTTATTTCTAAAGTGATATTTCCCACCATTCTACCATGTCATTATTCCCTTTTGGTTTCTTTTTTTATTATTCTCTCATAATTGTTATTGCTTATTGTACATATACTGGTATGTATAGATAGTAATTTTTTTCAAAATAAATTCATATATTTTTTATAAAAAAATAAAAAAGTTTATTATTTCATACAACTCATTTCGTGATCACTGCCCATAGCACACCGGCTTCACCTGGGAAAGATCTTTTTATTGTAAGAAAACTAAAGAATAATTAAACACCAGTCCACGATCTCATAGATGAGAAAACAGACAAAAGTCTACCACCAAAAACTATAATTCTTCTTACACCTTTAATGATTTTTTTCCTTATTTCCCCATTTCCGGACCATCTGGAATTTACTTCTCATAATAACTGTACCCGATAAACAACTTGACCTAACCTGACCTAGGAACAATAAAAACAGCAGGATTGCGAGTAGAAATCTACTATATAATTAAATACATATTTTTTTTTTAATGTAATAAACTTACGGTTAAAATGTAATGCTTTTTTAAGCTTTTTTGGAAGATCCCTAGAGTTTTATTGCTTTTTTTTTAAGTGATTTTCTTTATTTTTCTTTCTTTTGCTTCAAAATCCGTACTCTGACCGTTAACCACAACCATAATACATACATTTTTAGTTAATTACCATCGTAATTAGAGTCGTACGTACGTATGCACATGCAGCACGTAGATATCGGCCGTACATCTTTACGCGTTGAACAATGGTTTCTGGAGGGACCGGTTGCCGTGAAGAAAACGTGTAGGTACGCTCGAAAATCGAATATTATCGCGATCGCGGTATCCTCGAGCGCACGCGCCCATACGATGACTATCAGCGTCAGACCACGTACGTGACGTAACGTAATCGACAAGAGGTACGAGGCCATACGAACGATACGGTTCACATGTTAAGCGCAATACGCGCCGAGGAAACTTTTTTAGTTATTTTTTTTTATTTTTATTAGCGAACGCCACACGGTCCGACCGATAAAACGTGCAAGGGGTTCGCGCGAACGTAATGATATCCCGTAACCTTTCGCACGGGGACTGCCGTAACAACACACGTTCAATTGTTTCGATGCACGAACCGCGGTGCACATGCAGGCACGTAGCCGAAAGTTGTCCATTAGGGGAGGGGGGACAGCGAAATCGGGCACTTGCATGATTTTCCATTATTTGTTTTCCACGAGAAACTTGTAGTGTCTATAGAGAGTCTATGTTCATTAAAAAGCTGCTCGCAATTTTCGTTTTCCCCCATTTCAGTACACTGTTACATTTGTAATTAATATCAGTTCCGAAATAATAAATGAGTTATAATTATATCAATAAAGTTACAGAAAATTGTCATTTATAAAACTGATGGTAGTGCCATTAAATAATTTAGTATCTTTCGGTCCGAATGTCCCATCCACATCCGAATCAAAATTAAACCAATACCTATATCTCAATAAATCTCCATGCCAAGTGAAATACTCTCGACTAGATATATATGTTGTACGCTACTAAATAATATAAATGATTTTACAGTGTAACATTAATTTTTTTATATAATTTAATTTATTCAAAAACAATTTTCCATTGAGAACGCCAAAAATTTTTAAAGGTTTAACATGATAACTGGCTCTCTTCTTCATAAATTACTGTCTTAGTGTTCGTATTGAACTTATCACAAAATATAATTATTTTGGACACAATGGCAATAATAGACGGCCTGTTTTCGTACACAATTACACTTCGAATATATTTTTAAAATCTACAACTTTTTTTGGGGTAGCGAAAATATACCGTTGCCACCCCTCGCGATACCCCTTAGCAAGGCCGTAACTGGAAAAAAATTTCGGGGGGGGGGGGTCTAACATTATTATTTTATACAATTTATAGTTAATAAACTATATTCACCGCTAAAATGTTTCTACTTTTGAAAATTTCGGGGGCGGGGTCCGGACCCCTGGACTCCCCCAGTTACGGCTTTGCCCCTTAATGACGCACGTGGACGGCCGCGTTCCGATGGAAACGTTCGCGCGCGTGTTCACGCCGTCAAACGCGCAAGGACCTCGCCGCGTCCGGTCCGGAAACACGTGTGCGCCCTTCCGCTCATCGCCGGCCGTACGCGCACCACGTTCGGTGAAGGTTGTTCCGTCGCGGGCACGTATGCAGATCGTTGCGAGCGCACTTTCACTGGTCAACCGCGTCGCCGCGACATTGACCTTCCTCCTACGGGCGGCCACCGTCGGTGCCGGGTAAAATTTCTCGCGCGCCGCGACACGAACGGGTTACGATATCGGTTTCTCCTACTGTTTTCAGTTTCGGGGCACCACGACCGACGCGCCTAGCACCGTTGGTCCGCCGATCCACGCGTATCCAGGGCCACGATATCAACGAAAAAACCGGGGGGCTTCGCAGAAGCCCTTCTATCTTTTTCGTGTTCCTCGGCGGTCATAGACACCCGCGGCCCGTACGGTTCAACATTTACCGAAGTGTTTGATTTTGATTTTTTTATATTTTTGTCGCGCGTGCAACGTGTTACCACGTATGTTTCATCGCGTGATCGCTTTTAGATTCCGAGTGAAGCGAACGATCTTATGGTTTTACATCGATGTTTTTATGTTTTTTTTTTCAACACTTTTCCGGACAGAAATACCGGTCCAAAAGTATCATAAAGGAACTTTTTAGATTTGAAATTGACACACGGTAATGCTTTAAACAGGTCGTTTTTTTAATATCTCAATAGTTTTTTCAGGTGCGAGGAAAAACTGTCGTGAAACGTTAAAAATACGTTATAAACGAGACTTTCACTTTTCAGATTTTAGGTATCTAGTCATAATTCCAAAAGTAATGTGGCTAAAAACTTGAAGCTTTTACCCTATACCTAGGATATTTTTTTCATATTTGATCTCCTTCTTGCAGTATTCAATCTTATAATCGGTTTGCAGCAACTTCCATTTTTCTCTATAACTAGCCTTCCTCTTCAACTCTTGATATGAGTTACATACTTAATCTCCTATTATCTGACTTATGTATTGCAATCTTGGTCTTCCACTATGATTTTTTTCCATCGATTACTCCATCTAAGATTAGTAATAGCAGCCCATCGTGTCTTAAAATATGACCTATTAATTCATTTCACTTTTTCTGTATACTCTTCCACATTGATTTCCTCTCAGATACACTTACTAAAACTTCTTCATTAGTGATTCTGTCAGTCCAACTTATCTTTTTCTTCATCCTGTAGCACCACATTTCGAAAGCCTCGATTCTTCTCATTTCTTCTCTTGCAATAGTCCATGTTTCGCATACATATAACATTATGCTCCAGATGTACGTTAAACATGGGTTCAAATTTTTATTATTACAATAACTTATCGCATCAAAATAATATTTTAATTCTTTTTAAAAAACTGGAAGTTCTGAAAGAAAATCTATGTAATTGATTTTAACCTTCATAGCTAAGAATATCCTATTCACCCATAATAATTTATTTAAAAAACTATTAAAATATTAATTTCGGTATATGATTATTTTTTGATATATGCTATGAATGTATAATTGTTAATTAAGATATTTTTAAATTTAATTTTTAATTTCAAGAGCTATCAATAACAACTATTATAGCTTAACGATTACAATGCATACATGATAGTGTATAATAAAAATAATATATGTAGATCTTACAATAAGAAAAGAATACAACAATAACTCTATAAAACTAAATAGTGAATATTGAAAAAATGTAGATAGATTATATTATTGATATATAACTAATATAAATAATAACAGTAATAATTATAAGATATAAAAGATAAAAGAAAACAGAAAAGAATGTCTATAACAATATTTTAAGGAACTCAATAGACGTATTTAAATTTTTAAGTCTGACGTAATTAGAATTTACAATTAAGACATTTTTTAATGGATGGATATTAGGCGATTTAATACGAAGGTTAGAAAAAGTATTAATAGATTAATTATCGCTTTATAGTCTTTTGTTGATTGAGTTTTCAGGTGTAATTACTGGTGATATTTTGACGAGTTAGGTTATGTTAGTTAGGTATCAGGATAGGTTATTATTTATGTATA
Source organism: Sipha flava (assembly GCF_003268045.1). Taxonomy (NCBI): domain Eukaryota; kingdom Metazoa; phylum Arthropoda; class Insecta; order Hemiptera; family Aphididae; genus Sipha; species Sipha flava. Next base: position 27,771 of record NW_020273301.1, read on the forward strand.
TATTATGTTTATTATTTTCAATGGAAGTATTCTTTAAATAATTCTTGAATACGCGATATGGAACTATTGGAATAGGATGTTTACTTAAAATGACTACCTTAAGTTTTTTACAATTTTGTATGATATTTTGATAAGCAAGAAGTCTTTATAGAAAGGTGTATGTGATCATGAGCCTAGAGCGCACTTTGAAGGATCCAATGGTAATTTGGTGCATTCTGAAGAGAAATTATTTTCACAACGTTTGACACAGTAAGAGGACTGACGGCAGTTAATCGAGTGTTTAACCAAAAAATATCGTTTAAAATGAACGATTTATCATGTTCACTGAATAATATATCATTATCAGATGTAAAAATTTGTGTCATCAACCGTGTAATATTATATAACTGTATCTACTTTTTATAAATAAATTGTTAAAAAAAATAACGAGATTTTATAATAAGTGTTGGTTAAGTCATAAATATCTCAGGGAAAATGCATTTTGTGTTTTGTACAACCAAACTTAAACAGACGATTCAAAGATTATTGGACAATACGATGTAAAAAAAAAAAAAAAATCAAATCGATGATAAATGAAAAATGAAGAAACGATTTTCATATTAAATATTTAACAAACATAAAGACTATAAATATAGCTAACCGTTCTGCCATTATATAAATCTGTGATACAAAAGTAAATCCTTTAAGATATATTTATAAAAAAAAGTAAATGTTCCTAAATTCTATATATTATTTAAAATATTTATATACAACGAAATAGTAAAAGCCTAATATGAATACAAAATGTGTCATCAAGACCTAGACTACATACCGATGAACTACGAGGAAAAGTTGTCGGATTTCACTTAAAAATTAAATCGAAAAAAAAAATTAAAACGTGCATTGTATACTAATAAAATAGTATTCACTTTGCGCTTCGTAAACACGACGCCGCACTGATTAAAATGCCAATCGACGAATATTTCAGTGATTTTCTAAAGTGACAATAATTTTCACCTTGTTCTACATCTGATGTGCGTTACAACAAACATCGAACATCCTGGTCACGTAAATTCGACTCTAACCCAATGATATATGAGACTATAACATTAAATTGCACTTGATTCGTATCAAGGGATTAGGGTGGGCGTATTTTTGTTAAATTACAATTTACAAAGTGTTATGTGAAGGATGGACGTTGATGGTGAGGGCACTGCATGTAGTTAACTGTTAATAGCAGTTATCGTAAAAGCAAATTAAATTTTTTCCATTTTAATATTATTATTATTTTGTACGGGTGCAATTTTCAAATAAATCGATTTGACTGTGGTTTCGCCGCCAGATATGGCTGATGCCATGTACATTGTGAATCGACGTGTAAAAATATAGTATAGCAATTTTATCTGAGATCAAAACAAGTTAATTCAAGCGTTCGGAAGTGCTCACGTATAGTTAACCAACTCGAAAATTATAGATTCCTAGTTGTACGTTGTTAAATGAAAGAATATAAAATACGTTTATTATCAATAATTATTTATACGTACAATTTCACTCATAGTTATTTTTAGAACATCTAAACCGTATATTATACTAATGTACACAAAAATACGTTTTGGGATTTTTATTTATATTGATAACTAACATATATTATCAATGTACAACTACAGGATGATATGATTGTACGTGAAATAATAAACGATGGTAAAAAATCGTGCGCTTCGAAATTACATTTAGAACAAAACAATTTCATATCAATTTTGTATTTTGATAACACGTACAATTTAATCAAAAAGTAATAACATTAACAATATTGACAAAACAATTTTTTAATTTTATAAAATAGTATTCGAAAATTAGCGAGTTTGAGGAGGTGAGACGAAGCAATCGCATTCCACTTCTAGTAACTGATATAAAATATATTTTAACAATATAATACAATTTATTTTAAATATATTATACATTATAGAGTATCTGGAGTGGTATAAGAAAGTAATTTTATGAACGTAAATTAAAGTGTACACTCCTAATATAAAATTTAATCTTTTTTTTTTTTTAATTTAATTTTAATTTTACAAAATCAAGACTAAGCGGTTAAATCTAGATTTTGTACATTATTGATGATTTTATCAATAAAATATTTGGAAATATGAAGAAAAGTAATTGGCACTTCAAAAAGTTGAGAGTAAATTATATTTGGTCTCCTTTGATTGAAATTTTGATCTGCTTTAGAACTGAATGTTATTTTTAAATTTATCAACAATTTTTAAGTACTGTTTTTATGTGCAATAAATGATGATTGCACCCATTTTTGTACATACATGTATATTTAGTATATTATATCTACATATATCTTCGTATTTAGTGTCAGTCAATACTAAATACAAAAACTCAATAACATAAGGGAGAGTTATTTTCATTATATCAGTTGGAGAAGGTTGATTGTGCAATTATTATTGATATAAGATATAAATAATAATTACAATATAAATTATATATTATAATATAGATGTATTATGAGCTATTGGTTATCAATTGAATTATTTACTTTACACCGATGACCTAGTTAAAATACAGGGAATCCGAATAGCATTTACAACATGACAAGATAGGCAATAAAACGGTACTGCGGTTCACCATTCGATGAGTAAATATGCACCATATAAGGAATATTATTATAAATTTTACTTTTTAAAGGAAATAACTATTAAATGTAAAGAGTTTCGATGATAAATATAAAATAACAGTAATAAGCCATATTTGTATTATTATAATGTGAAAAGATAAAATTACAATTTTTCATATTTTATCTTCATTTTTTTTTTCACTTTAGTTTTTTATGAAAAAAAAAATAAATAAATAATATTAACTTTATTAAAGTGTTTTGTGATTTTATTTATCTTTGGTTTAATGTAGTTCTTTAAATCTTATAATAAGACTCGTTCCTTATCACGAACATATTGTTTAACAAAAATATTGATATCCTGTGTTAAATTTTAACAAAAAATGTTATATAATATCCTATTTCTACATTCAAATTATTATATCTAATATTATGAATATGATTATAATAATTAAATAAAGCATTAGAAACAGGCGTGAACAGACCTGTATATCAGGGGGTGCCTACAATACTTTTGGGCCCTATCTTAACAAAACGCGTAGATATATTTAATAAATCATAATGTATAAATAATGAAATAAACATAACTTTAATTTTATATTGAATATTGTGGTATATTAGTCCCAACGAACATGTTTTCTTGTATATTTCTCTCGGATAGCTTAAATCATGTTTTAATTTTACAATCAATTGTAGCTGTTATATTATCATAAAAAATTTTTGCACAAAAATTTAGGACATTTTGTTTTATTGTTTCTATCGCGAAACATCGTTTACTTTTTACCAAATGATTAAGAATAAATTACATTTAATTTGAGCCAAGTCAGTTAAAATACGGGCCCTTTATAGTCTGAGACTTAAATTGTAGGGCCCCGTTTAGAACGTTTCGGGAGATGCCCGGGCACATCCGGCATCCCCCGTGCGTACGCCTATGATTATAAATCGAAAGATCTAAATAAATATAGTACATTATATCAACGAAATAAGAATAATATTTAAATACGAGGAAAGAACAAAATAAATATATGCTTGTTAAAGATGATTTATAGAAGAATATTCTTTTAAACAATAATAACCATATAATGTATAATTTGTCATAGATTCATCTAACGTGTGTAGTTGAAATAATAAGATACAATTATTATTGTACTATGTTCGCACGTATATAATATTTGTAAGTTTACTCACGTGTTCATAATTGTTAACATCCGTGCTATAATATTATTAAACAAATATATTATAATATGAGTGCACTCATTTTCGAGAGGATGATTTAGTAGGTTGAAAATATTAAGCAACTTGTATAAATTATGTGATACGTATTTTTTTTTTTTTTTTTTTTTATGCAAACAAAGCTTATTAATTTGGTGTAATTTAAATAATTATTAAAGACACATTTATGTAACAATAATGTGTAATCAGGAAGATGCTATCGGTTCATTTATTTATGTATTTCTAATCCGTGATTCCTATACATTTTGTCGATACACTACAGTGATTTTTACCATTTCGTAATGACTGCTGGATGAATAATATATAACATACGTAATTATTATTCAGAGACTTTAACGGAAGACAACAAACATTTTAAATGTTCTCTTACCGAACACTAATCTAATTTTTTATAAGAAAAAAGTGTTTATGTTACATCATTAAAACTCTGTATTCACAATAAATTCTCACCCAACCACATTGTTTATATTTTTACAATGCTTCGAAACTGAAATATAGTATAAAGCAAATTTAAACTATTTAAAAGATAAACTGTGTGTATTGAAATAATGATGTATTTAATTCTGTGGTAAATACAACTGAGATTTGTAATAATTCGTTTTTTAACTGGTTTTTTAAATTTTGCGATGGGTTAGAAGAAAGGTTTTTTTCAGAATTATATGATACAATTTTGCAATTCATTAACATGATAGCAAAGGAAGTATAAGAGTAGATTTAGCATGATTCTATCCATATTAATAACCAAAAAATCCGGAATCGAAATCCAATAGGTGGTTCATTAACCTATACATAAAAATAATTTTTATTGGACATAATTTTATTTCACCTATTTTTATTTTAAGAGTAATTAATTACTTTAAGACTTTAATTACTTAAAAAAGTAATTTTCGTATATGAATAATTTGAAAAAAACCAATAAAAATTAATATTGTATATTTTTTAAAATAATTTTTATTATTATTTTAGTTTTTAAGATCAATACATATTATAGATGAAAGTGTTATTAAAAATCAAAACAAACAATCCAAAAACTTAGTTAATAATTAAGATGGTGTTTGATTTATATCATCATACATTCACTGAAAATTCTGTTTGAGAAAGTATTTTTGATGATTGATTACCTCTCCACGTGGCTTAATATATTAGTATAAATAATTCGATCAGTCCTTTTTTTTTTTTTAATCTAAATTTATCTCCAAGCCATTTACAATACCTACAACAATAATGAAATTTTATTAGTACGTGTGTCCATCTGGTCTGCGTACTGCCTTTAAATATAATGGTATTATATACGTGTTCGCGATGACAGGCGCTACGCGCGTACAACGAAACAAATTAACCGAACTCTACTTTTCAAGAATAATTGGACGAAAGCGCTGTTCTTGGTCGCTACAAAAAAAAACTTATTAAGTTTTCACTTTTAAACGGAACACGTACAACCACCCAAAGAATTTTTTTGATGGCGAAATGGCAAATACATAACTATGTATATGTAAATGTATATGGTACCCAACAACGCGTGTATACATTAATTGTATGCACAATATCGTTTATTTTTACAAATTTTGTAAAAATAAACGACAACGGTGGTAAATGATTCCATGTGAAATCGTATGTAATTATAAAATATGTTGCGTAGAAACGTAAAAAATAAAATTTTAGGGTATGCTTTTGAAAACAAGGTGTACTCGTAAATTATACACTCGTCGATTCTGTTGTTATGTTGTACTGTGTTATGCATGTCATACGAATAACAATAACTCGTAAATAATTTTTAATTTTTTTTAAATCATTACTATCGAATACTAACCTAACCTAAACTATGTGCAAATAATAAAAAGTTATGCTACATAAAGAGTAAGAAAAAAAAAAAAAAATGATCATAACTTACTAGAAAACGAATGTTGAAGCTATTCCGGATAGACGCGTGATGGCGCGAACGTGCGCGTTCTTGTGCACGCAAAGGTCGGACGGGAAAATATTAACCGAGCGCGTACGGATAGAGGCGTATGCGTATAAATCGACGGCACTGCGGTCAAACGGGACGGGAGAAAACAATACTAATAGCAAAGGGACGAACGAAAAATCGCTTATTACAGTATTTGGCCTCGAGGAAAAAACGATAAATGACCGTGGTACGTCGACGTCGTGGCGATCGTCGCGCGCGCGTAGAGCGTTTAACGGCGGAGACGATTGGACGGGAAGAAAAGTGCCACTGCGATGTGCGAGTGCGTTGCCGGCGACAAGTCGAATGAACGAAATCGAATGTGGGTTTATTGGTCGGTTTCCGATGTGTATGCGCGGCGGCGGCGGCGGCGAAAGAAAGTAGGCTATACCAGTTAACCGTACTACGGAATCCATCTCCGCTGTGTGCACGACACAGAGGACTCGCGCACGGTGTATACCCTTTCCTTTCGGCTCCGGACCGTGTACAGCGATTGTACCCGTTTGCGCGCGTGTCGTAAATTCGACTTAACTACCCGTTAGCTCGTCCCAAGCAGTTTTAACCGGTGTGCACGTGGTTATTTTAATTTTTCATTTTATATTACCACTGTTATCGTTATTATTATTACCATTGTTCATCGTCGTTCTGTTCATCTCCACCGAGGAAATCGATCACGTGCGCGCGTGCCCACCACCGTCACCGTCCGCGTGGATTATTTCTTTTTGCGCGACCACTCGATCGCCGCGCAACAGCTGATTAATATTAGATATATTTGATCGATGCGATACCGCCTGTATCCGAAGAAAATTGCATTTGATCCCGCGTCACGATTTTAACTGCTTGAATGAATTGTAGTAATCGTGCACTCGTTCAAAAGTGTTTGATCCGGCGCTCAATCCCGTGGTGAAATCTGCCCAAAACAATACTCGCGTGATGATAAAACCTGAATTGGGTGATAATCGTATTAGCTCCATTTAAAAATTGCAATGAGAACATTATAACAGAACAAATCGAAAACTTACCGAAAATGGAAAACTTCCTGGGTCCCAACGCGATTCCGCAGTATTCAGCTTTGTTCCAGGACGGAAGAACATGAAATCGCCGCACTTATTTATCATTTCCTTATTAGCTGTACGTATAAATAATAATTACAATGATTGGAAACAATATTCTATTATAACGGTGACATATGTAATATCAATTATTTTCGTACGTGTAATTGTGTTGTAATTCAGAAGGATCGGAATCGAGAACAAAAAGACATTTCGTTCCCAATAACTTTTTATCTTACCTCGTAAATATCCAATTTACATAATATCCGGTGAGATCAACAATTGCTGACAAACACTGATTTTCGTATTAACTACTTGATTCATGAATTATAATAATATTGAAAACATTAAGACATTTTTTTTTCTTATAATATGTAAATATTTATTTTGTTTACTTATGTTGTATAATATGACAGAAAAGTTTTTTTTTTTTTTTTTGGTCGCCTTGATTATTATATTAATTAAAATTAAAAGTGTCGAATGCAAAAGGTTTAATAATTTACCTTAGGCAAATACCAAGTAATGTAGCTACATTAAATCAGCGTGTCTAAAACATTCCCAGTTAAACGTAAACTCGATTGGCTTTCCCTGTCGCCCGTACGCCTATATCTAAAATATATTTTAATTCAATAACAGTTGACGTACGAGACGAAATGTAACTTAAAAGTTTCCGGATTAAGAGTTACATGGTGAAAGATGTCCAAGACTGGATATTCTAAATAAAACGAAATCCGTCTTGTCCGGATATTATTCACGATTATGGCAGAAATATAATAATTTTATATAACCATACCTTTTGTCTAGACTAGAGATCTGTCAAAATCGGATGGTTTTTTTTTTTTTTTTTGATCCTTTGCGATTTCGTCTCGGACAGATTTCGCCACAAACACTGTAAATATATAAAGATAATTGAATAATCGCTATTATCGTGTTTAACGTACCGATCGACAACGTAATTAAGCCTATCTAGTAAACTTTATAACGAGTGAAGGGAATAATTATGTACAAGAATGTTTAGTTTTGAGTACATATGGAATATCAGTATGTATCATATATTATCTCCGGTTAGTCGCTATTTATTATTTCATCAAAAGCATTGTACACTTATATACATAAATACCTATGTAAATGAAACGATAATATTACGCTGGGCTCACTGCGGAGATCGTTTACATGCATTACCTATGTATACATCGTGTACAAAGTATTGTAGACATATCGTTTGATTTGATCGAAAACGTTGTACAAAACTTCGATTCATAACCATATAGGTGCACACGTAATAATGATTCGATTAAATTTTGTCAGTTAATAAAAAAAAACAAAAACATAATGAGCTTGCGTTTCATTTCAAGTTCTAGATATTCTAATTTTAAATCTGCTTTCTAATATTAGTTATCGTGATCAGAATTACAGGAAAATTATATTTAAGAACCACTTAGAAAAAAAATTTAAAAAAAAATCATTACAAACGCATTTTTTTTACTTTAACGATATACTTTGATATTTGATCAAACAATCTGACAAATCAATATGTAAAATATGTTTGTGGTCACGGTTCATATCAAAACGTATTCATAATGATGTTATTAATTTCATTTTTAGCAGTGGCATAGAAACATTTGCTAGCGCTCCTGGCAAACTTAGAAAAATAAAATGCCATTTTACCAACTAAAAATTTGATGTGATAATTTTTTCAACCTTTAATTTGACTAATTTTTTTAAAGAATACAATTTATATTTATTAGTTATTATTATAGTGTGAATTTTAACTTTAAAGTTTGCTTTTTTCACTTTAAGACTGGTGAATCCATCGATAATATCTTCATATGAAATTTCCTATATGAATTCCCTTCTGCTATTTTTATAATTTTATCATTGAATTCACACGTAGTGTGTACAATTAGACAAAATCTACACATTTTAAAAAACAGAAAAATTTTATGTTGAAAATGATTTTTACACAATTTTGCTCCCCTTTGTGATTCGCGCCCCTGGTGTTGACACAGTTCACCATACACTTTCTAAGCCACTGATTTATAATATATGATACATAATAATTCGATCACACGAATCACAATTGTATTTTTTTATCGTGTGGTTATACAAATTTGGAATCATAAATTATTGTACGAATGATATATTGGTAGTCTCTGCAAACAAAGTTTACAGTACAGCTTATTTATTCATATTTTATGTTAAGTCTACTATCAACACCGTGCTTGCACATTTTCTTAAAATGTTCAAAACCAATATACCATCAATATATATATTGTTAAATGTATACAACTATACATGTAGCAAACATTGTTTTTTAAGAGTTTATAACGAATACAAATAGAGAATCACTATGAAGTTAAATTTATTACATTTATGTAATATTACAAAATGACTCACCTTCTTATATTCCGAAAACTCCAGTCTTGCACAATGTCCATACTGGTTTACACTCCAAAAGGTTTTTTATGGTCACTTGCGAAGAATCTAGTCCGAAATTACATAATGAACGTTTGACCAATTAATTATTTATTTCTATTAAACATGTATAAACGTCGTTGCCCCTACTAGCTATCTGGATCGACAAACGAGGACGTAATAAACATCTCACAGTCGCGAGTTCAATAACCAGCATCCACTTATAATCGACGCTTGCAGATTATTATTGTAACAAGAGAGTTTATTATACTGCAACGTCGATCACAGAACGGTAGAAAATTAAATATTGGAATTGAAATAAGAGAATATTTATATACATATGGTACTACAGATAAAATATTATACTATATGCTTAATTTAATTTTATAACCACATAATAATTAAATAATAAAAAAAAAAATAATAATAATAATGCATAAATATTTACAAAATCACGTTGTACCAGAATATATACTTATCTAAGTCAATTAAAGATACCCGTATAATAATATGTATTTAAAAAATTATAATTCATTATTATTTTATAATTTATATTATTTATATAATTTTTTTTTCCAAGAAAAACTTCGTTTTGTTCATGAAAACCAGATTTATTGCTAATATTTACTATTTGAATATTAAATTAAATTATAGATACTAGAATGTAAAGAATCTTTACTTCAAAAATATAAGTAAATAAAATGCATAGGTACATAAGTTATTACTTATTATCATCAAAATTGGCATTTTTTTTATTGAGAATTTTGCATACCCATTAATTAGGGCTCAAAAGTTCATGCATTTACATGCTTTTAATGTGTACGACAAGTTACAAGTTACTGGATGAGCTATAAATTAGAATCATAGCCTGTAGGCTCGTTATAACGAGTTCAAAAATGAAATTTTAGTTTACATATTTTCATATATTTTGAGGTTTTGTATACATAATATATATACATCTTCACTTCAGTCGCCTGGGAATTACCAAGTATATTAACGTGATTTTTCACAATAGTCAAAATTTTACGGTAATTCGTGATAATTACTCGTCAGTGGTATATTTACTGAGTAGAGCCCGTGGGTTCGAATCCCTTCCCTCATTGACCTCATTGATACTTATCTAACATAAATTATATCCTCAATATAATAACCACACCAAGTTTTTTTTTTTTTTTAATTAATCACAAAAGTTATCTGGACCCTCTGCCTCATCAATACGCCACTGCTACTGGTATTGCTAAAGATATATTGCTATCAAAATATATAATTATTATAGCTAAATAAGATTCTTGAGTCATTTATAGTGTTTATATACCGAACGAGATAGGTATATTATAAACTAGTTCTAGTGATTTTTATGCAAAATAATATTTTACCATTACACCATAAAAATACGTAATAACAATTCGTCATTTGCTCTAAATAATATGTTATTCAATCATCCGTAAGATAGACTACAATTAATCTAAAACCGTATTCGTACAACTGATTGAATACACTTTCAGTATGATTAACACGATTTTCATTTACTTACAAACCATAGTACCACACATTTTTTATTGCTTCTATTGATCCAACGATAAATAGTTAAATGATATACTAACTATACGTAATAGAAACGAAAAAATAATAGCATAATACGATCATTTGAAACAGATAGATCATGATGAGTACCGAGTGGGCGCTTAATTAAAGATGACAATTTAATTGAGTTTATTTAAGGATTTATATTTTCATCGTAACTAACTAAAAAAATATTTAATGTAGAGACATGAAATGATCACTAAATATGTCACCGTTTACTGCAAATGATATAGTTTTCAAAAAAGATTTATTTGAGCTATTTGTAAAAAGATTGAAATATTTACGTTCTTTTAATTTTTTATCAAAAATATTGATAGTTTAATTTTGGTTTTTTAGTAGGTCTTGAAAATATAATACAAAGTTTCTCTTACATATCTTTTACTGATAAAATAAAATAAAACTGAAATTGATAAAAAAAAAAAAAAGTCCTAATGTTTTAATAGTAAATATAGACCATATGATAAAAATCGAGAAAATCTGTTATATATTTGTAGTCGAAAATTCTTAAAATTTAAAATTTTTATGGTTGAAAATTGGATTTAAGATTTTTCATAACATTTTCTTTGTTAAAGTAAAAAATTACTAGGAAATCGAAAAATTATTAGCATTTTAAAATTGAAGTTGACAAAATCGAACATTTCAACGAATTTCTATTAAATAATTAGTTAATTAGTTAAAAACACTTTATAGTTTTTAAATGATTTTAATGAAGTTAGTGGTAATAGGCACTTGAAATTTTGGATTTTCCCTAATTTTAGAAATCTTTTATTCGCTAAGGTAAAATATTCAAAGTTCAACTTACCTTATTAAGAAATTATTTCAACTGTATCAACGTAACCATTATACGCATATATATCATAAATATAATAGTGTATCTACGAGTATATTAAATTTGCTTTTATGATACATTATTAATATTACATGTCTAACTTTATAATGCATCGAAGAAAAAGAAAAAGTATTTAATTTAAGTGTTTTCCATATGCTTATGATACCAACATAGTAGAATACAAATTTTGTCAACGAAATATTATTAAATATAATCACGTGCATTTTTCAAATCAGTGTCAACGTACTACTGAATACTTAAAAGTTACTACAATAAGACATATAGAATTTAAAATGTCACATATACAGCTTGCAATAGAAATCATCGGAATATTATCAATAAAAAATGCATTCATAATTAAGAAAATCATTAATAAAATCTACTAAACAAATATTTCCACTTCTTGTTTGTTTGGAGTTAAATAAATATAGTTTATTCCAAAAAAAAAAAAAAAAAAAAAAAAAAAAAATGAATTAGGACTACTTTGCCGAGAAATAAAAAAAAAATTGAAAATTTGTTCGTGTTCCAGTTATTTCAAAGTGAACCTCTACATAATGAGGAATATGCATGAAGCTACATATTTTTATACTTATATGAAGAAAAATAACATATTATATAAAATAATCGATTATTTTATATAACACATTAAAATAAATTATTCCTTATACTCTAATTATTAAAGTTTAAAATTAAGTGTAGAGTAGTGTTGAACACCTGCACCAATAGTTATTTTACTGTTATTATATAAATTACCGAGATGGATATATAATATGCGATCGAGAATAACCTAAGAGTAGGTGTGCAAATTATCGTTAGCGGGTATGTATAACAATTTGAAGAAGGGGAGTACTTATAACGTACTAGTTAAGAGCGTGTGAAAATGTTTATAACATGTGCAACTTAACACTTAAATATAACACTGTTCAATGATTGAGCTCTATTAGACCCATTTAATTAGATTTCTTAAGATAGATTATATTAAAATTTGAATTTAATTTTATATTTAAAGAATTAACAAGCTCGTTATCTTATTGTGCTGCAAAGTTTTGCAAATTTAAAGTGGGTAATGAAAATTATGCGTATAATAATACATTACGAGTACTTAATTTACAATTGTTTTATTTTAAATAAAATAAGCAACTAATTTTATGTTTTAAGACTTTTAGTTTTAATAAAAGCACATGCAATTACTCTAATACGAGATTATTTGAGGTATAGTTATAAAAAAATAATAAAATATCTTATACGTGTTAGAATTCCAACAGCTGGCCAAACCTGAGTTTAACCGGTTTAATCGAGTATGTTTAATCTATACACTTCTATACTTCTGTTGATATGTTGAAACTCAAAACGGTTATTACGAAATTTTTTCGGACTTAAACCAAATACCAAACATACATTTTATACTAGTGCACTACAATGTTTATCGGTAAAAGCTAAATAAGTGTATTTAACTATTAAAATTAATAAATAATATATATTAGTAGTTTATTTAATACAATATCATATAAACTACTTTTATTTTGTTCGATCTATCACTTTAAACTTTTTAATATAATTTAATTGTTTAACATTTTAAAGTAATATATTCAAATTGTAATGTCCTTTTTCGTAGTTAAAATTATTTTTAATATAACAATAAAAATAAACAGCTTTTATTATCTCAAAAAAAAGTTTGGATGTTTATATTTCAAGGCAACAAATTATTTTTCAAACGTTAATAAAACCAAAAAATGTACTAATTTAGAATATTATTACCGGCATTTTGCTCTATTTTTCTCTCAAAACTATTACTTCTCTTCTACTTTCAACAGCTTTCAACTAGGTATTTTATAATTAATTTTTATTGGATCAGCATAACCGGTTATTTTACGTGTACATAAATATTTGAATTTTTTTTAAGCACCAATAGTATTTACTACAAACATTTTATCTGTAAAATATTATATTATAATAACACTTATTATTGAATTTCATTCATAATTTATTCATCTGTGCTTAAAATACAACAAAAATAGTAACACATCATCTTTGAGCAAGTAAAAATATTATTAATATACTCGTTATCAAATGTATTTTACTGTTAATACAACAATGTAATTCGTTCGAAATTTTGAATTACTAAAATTATTATGTTCATATTCTGAAATTCATACTTTTAATAAATTATACCATTTTAATATAACTAAGGATAATTGTATTCTGAGCAAATATATCGAAATGTAAAAACGTATTTGCTTATAAGCCTTGACAAATAACACTAAATTGTTAATTAAAGAAAAACTATGGTTCGTTAACTACAAAATGGTATATTTATTAACTCTGGAGATTAGTTTAGAAACGTACATTTATTTTATTTTTTTTATCATCGTCATGCTATATGAGTAAATAAAAAGCGTACGTTTGTATTTATACATATTGTTACTTTAACTAATTCAGTAATAAAACAAATATCACATAATTTACCAAAAAAAAATACCAGGCGAAAAATAAAATATTAAGATGGTATGAACAATGATAATAATTTAGGTAATTTTATCAAATATCCATAACTTTATTTTATTACATCTTCTTGCTATCATAATTATAAATAATTAAAGCTAGGATTGAAGACTTAATTTACAAAATTCATTTTAATCAATTAAAATTCTCGCACTCAATACACTACAGTAGATGGTTATATTATATTAATATACTTGAAATTCAAAATATATATTATGTTTTCAATGTGTTAACCAAACGGCAGTATTCAAATTATCATAAATATCGATAAGTATGTATTATTTAAATGCAATTGTTAGGTTATAATATACTAATTATTCAAAAAATATTTTATTTATGTTATATCTTCAAAATGAATTACTGTCTTGTAGTCATAATTTCATACATCAAAAAGTATTTACTAATTTAGTGATATCGTCAGTTTTATTAAATTGGCAGTATATTGATACAAATATTGGTGTCATTGCCATAATATCTAAGTCAAAACATGTACCTAATACCATGTATGTCAGTATGCGTAACAAGTGCCTAAAAAAAAAATACAATTATGATTTATTTTATATTTACAAGTGAGACGATGTATTTAATCATCAACGAAAGAAATTATAAACGTAAATATTATATGGTAACGAAATATTTTATTCCATTTCCCTCTTGATAAATCAAATATAGGTACGTACATGTTGGAAACATATTTGAATTCGATTGAAAATCACTTTTTAATGGATCCACTTTCATTTATATAACGCAAATGTATTACGTTCATCTTACTTCGTCGAAAAAAAAAAATTGAATATATGTAAATAAAGTGTTAACTTACACGATGAAATATCGTATACACTAATGCTAAATAAAAATGTAATTTGCACGATTTAATTTAATTCTTATTGGAAAACAAGTATTTGTTTTTTAAAAATACACGTGAATATAATCAAAACCGAATACACTTATGTACATGATATGTTTTTATGAACCAACGTATTGTGTTGTTCGTATTTGATTATTGCGACACGGTGTAAAAACTAGAAAGCGTAAGTGAGTAGTTTTTTTTTTTTTTTTTGTAGATTAGCGGTTTATGTTGAAGACCGCCGAAAAGGGTTCATTTTCGTTACGGTCATACAATCCATATTGCTGTTACTTTTTACAGTAAGTAATATAATACAATATAGGTAATATACCATAATAATATTTATCATAAGAAAGATTCACTTCTCATACATGTTACTGAGCATTCGAATAAGTACATGCACACTTGCATACACACAAATCACGTAGGAATATTTATTGTTGTGGTGGCCATGTGCATATGTTTTATATGATATTGATTTGTTCAAAATAAGAAATCATAAAAAATGGTGTAACAATGAAATAACGATCAAGGACGTCCTCGATACATCTTCTGACGACTACTTCAATATTTCCCTCATTTTCATTTTTTGACTTTTCATCACGTTTTGTATTAAAATTACATAACACGACCATTAGTTCTATGGCCAACAATATATAATAATACAATCCAAGGACATTTAATTTTATATTGAAATTATATTTTATTTTTACTCGTCAAGTACAAAAAAAAATCTTGAATCCTATTGTTATTTAACTAATGTTTAATTTAGTTAATGTTGAGTTTAATTGGGTGCATTATTAGAAGTAGATGTTAAGCAAGATATTATATTTTGATAGAGCCCTAGCTAAATAATGCATGTCTAAAAATCAATATTTAATTTTTAACTTGACATAAAAAAATTGTTCGTTTATTTAAAAAAAAAAAAAAAACCTATTAAATATAATAATTTCTTTAGGATTTTCTGCATACACGTAAAATTCCCATTAATGTATAAGAAATCTTTATCAATTAACTTGTAATTTTTCATTTATCTCCCAGATTAGAATACATAATTAACTTAATTTTAAACATTCCAATTTCCAACTAATTAACCTATTTGAGTTGATTTCAATTTTAGAATTGTGTTAGTCTTACTACTGAATTTTTATATTATAGTATACAAATGTTTTTAAATATTTTTATACAGAAATTTTATGTTTTATGTCTCCAATTTACAATAAAACACAACCCTAACAAATATACTTGTCAACAAAATATGTAAACAACTTTAAAATTTAATTCATTGTATATTTGAATGTACTCGTAGATAAGGGCGGGACCATTTTCCTCCAAAAATGAGATACCATACCATTTTCTTCGGTTGTCTATTTTTCTAAAAAAAAAAAAAAATTAAAATTTCTTTTTGCTTCACAAATAAATATCACTTTCCTTCACTGTCCATTTTCCTCTAAATATATTTTTCAATAGTCATTTATCTGTAGACTAACATTTTAAAAATAAAACTATGAATGATACTAGTTGCTAGTGGTGAGTCGTTACTGCTGTAATATTACGGTACAAATATTTTGATCTGTGACTTGCATTCTCTCGGCGTGTGGATCACTGAGTAAATTGTTATTATATTAACTTTGAAACATCTATCGGAATGAACTTATTTAATATAAAAGAATAATCAATTTTTCAAACTTAACTCTATTATAGTAAACAAAATCAACTAAGTAAAAATCAAACTAAATTATATAAAATAATGCTATGGCGTTACAATACACAGCGTAATCGTTATTATTTTATGTTTAACTTTTGCGGCTCGTAAAACTTTGTTGCCGAATAAACCAACAAATATTGACGGAGTATATTCAGCTATTGATTGATCAAAAATTAAAACCTCTTTCGATGACAATTTTTTTACTTGGTAATGATAGAAAAAAGTAATGTGTTTTTCCTGTTCAGAAAATTTAAATTTTTTATGTAATTCAGGTGGAATTTATGTTGATGGAACTTTTACTAAGTAAAATAAATCTTATTGTACCAAACACTCCACTCAAATGTTTACAATTAGACATTATATACTAAAAGTGTTTTGTCCCCTCGCTAGCAAATCGATCAATAAATACATAATTCATGATTATACAATGAGTTATATAATTCTGAAATGTAAAGAATTAAATTTAAATCCTATTACAATAACAATTGATTTTGAGAAATTAATACACAAAGCTGTTTCTTAAGTATAATCCAGTAATCTTGTAGTCGGCTGCAGATTTCATCTTACACAATCATGGTATCAAAAAATTTAGTCTTTGTCTGATCGAAGATAGATAGTTAAGTACTTTTAAACTTATATCTCTAATCCCACAAGAAGTTTCTGTATGTTTTGTTGAAGACTTCATGTCTATTATACCAAATGAACTATCCATAAATATCCAATGAACTTCTTTTTTTCGAGGTCAAATCCATTATTCTTTTTAATAATAAAAGTTCGGTTGTACCCTAGTTGTTGTTCATACCATTTCATAATACGTACATGATAAAAAAAACTAAATTCTTAAATTAAACTAAAAATAAATTCGTGCACAAAAAATGTTGTAGTGAATAATTGACGCTCCACTGTACGAGATTATATTTATTAATATTTTCAATTTTATAATTAACGAGAAATGTACTCTAACACTACCGGTTTTTATTGCTTCTCATTACCCCGATCGTAGCATGTTAATATATTTATATATTTACACCAATAAATGAATATGCGTTTGAAACAACCATGGTAATTATGAATATAGCCCACATTTTACGGATACCGCGGTGTTCCCTGTGCAAGAATGAAAAAAAAAAGAACACTACGGGTCAAACAACGTGAAAAATCTTAAGACCAGTCGGTCTCGTCGAGTCAATACAGCTATATTATTATCGTATATAATATAATAATCGTCAATGGCCGGTCACACTACACAACAACTGATATTAGATACTGCAGCGTGCGTGTAAGGTGTAACTTGTCGAGAAAAACTATTTTCGTGCGCTTGAATTTCCAGGAGTTAAACGCAGCCAGAGGCAACTTATATTGGCTACTTAACGCGTGTTGTTGTTGCGATTCCTAATAATAATAGTAATAATTGATATACTCACGTATGAACTTGACCGCGATCTTCCTCTGTAAATTACAATAATCTGAAATCGATATTACGAGGATAGTATACTTGCTGCACAGTAAAATACATACTATTTGAGAGTTTTAACCACATTGATTAAATCAATATATGATGTCGTGATATGTGTCTATCGAAAAACATTTATCACTCGGCGCGTTTTTTTTTTTTTTTTTTTAATCGGTTATTGAAATCGAATACACGCCCACGTTCACGAAAATAAACCACTCGACGCCTCAAGTTAAACGGGATGTACCCTCCGTCCGTTAAATTCAGGTAATAAATATAATGTCAAAAATTCAATGCATTTTATCGGAAGAAAGTTTATAAATTAAGTATCTTAGAGCGGTACGGTTGAATCGTATGAATGCTTGTGTAATCACACTAGGAGATGAAAATACAAAAAATCCCTTTAAAAAAGTGCCTAGTTTGCGATGTGATAACTGTGCAGTTAAAATTGTATTCGTAAAAACTTTGTAAAGATAACAAAACACAAGGATGTCTGGATGTGATTAAGAAAAAGATAACATTGTTGCGACTGAGATGGAATGGAGACCAATACTATCATGTCTATACAACATAAAGAAATGAAAGATATTTTGTTTGACAGCTATGTTAGTATTTTAGTGTAGTCTGAACACTAGTAACCTGACTAATATAGAATCGCGATTATTTCTTACGGTATGTATATATACAAGCAGTGTCATAACTATAAATACTTGAGGCTCCTTATTATCATACATTTTTCAATAGCAACTAAAAAAATTTTATTTTTGGAAGGAGAGAAATTTTTTAAATTTAAAAGTAGAATGATTGTTTATTATTGAAATAAATAATTTACACTAAACTGTCATACCAAAAGGGTATTAAAATATTTAACATAGTTAACCAATACCTATATTATTACACATAACAATTTGGGTATGTTATTGGGTGAAAACTACTAATTCATTATAATATACAATCATTAAAACCATGTTATACAAAATTAAATAAATTAAATAAATATTATATTTATTTTCAAAACAACTGCCTAGTATACATTATTTTCTTATTATTATTTTTTTTTTTATAATATTTATACGATTCGAACATGAGAAAATAACCCGGAAGGATGCAAAGCAAGGGGAACTGATGAGGTCAATAAATAACGTTGGTTTCATTAAAGTAAATTATACATTGATATTTTCATGCCAGTCATGGCAGCCCGAAGCCAGTGTGTAATGTACACCGTGCACACTCGGGTTTTACAGCACTGTATACAGGATAAGAGTGAACATTTTTTTTTTTTTTTTTTGATCCGGTGCCTCGTTTTGCTGGATTCGTGTATCGCACTTGCAATGGGCCAATACAAATTAATTTGCCAGACAACATAATACGTATTGCGTTGTGGAGGATTTTTTTTTTTTTTTTACATCAAAACATTACCGGTAAATTCCATGCTCAATAGCAGACGATTGCAAACGGTTAGGAACTTATAGTGGTTTTTTTTTTTTTTTTTTTTTTTTTTTTTCAAATACTATTAAAATAAAACGTTCGAACGCCACCGAAAAGTCGTTTACGGTCGGAACATTTGCGGAGCGCGTGCACCACGTGAACCCATCCGGTCCGACCCTTGGGTTCGTACGACTCGTGGCGCAGCGGACAGAACGAATTCCATGCCACGTGAAAACGGATGCGGTGGCCGAAAACATAATGCATTCGTGCGAGCGACGTATATCGCACGCGACATTATTGTTTCGGTCGAATTGG
This sequence comes from Sipha flava, assembly GCF_003268045.1. NCBI lineage: Eukaryota > Metazoa > Arthropoda > Insecta > Hemiptera > Aphididae > Sipha > Sipha flava. The sequence continues at coordinate 47,681 of NW_020273301.1, forward strand.
GTCGTCGTTATTCAATCGGGTTTCTCGACGGGCCGTCGGCGCACAGGTGCATCGCGCGGGCGTCGTATCCGCTTGTCGTCGCGATTTTCAAAACGCAGCCAATTACCGCTGCGCGCCTGTACACGAGAACACGTCGACCGCCGAGCGCAAAAAAAAAAAAAAATCGTTACGAATTATCTATGTATAAATATTATTTTTTTTATTTTTTTTTTTATTCTTTCCGTACATTTTTATTGTTGTTGTTGTTCGTTCGTCTTCGGCGGTTTGACACTGATATTCCGTTCAGGTGCCGGACGGCAGAGGTTTTCACTGTTGGGCTATATAGCGCCGCGACAGCGCAGTCGCTCGATGCGCGCGCGCGCGACGACGAGAGGAACGTTGAAGAAGACGTGCTCGGCATTTAAGTCGTTTGCGCGTATATAAATCGTATTTTATGCTCTTTCACTTCGTTTGCGTTTCGCGTTTCTCCCTCTCGTCCGTGTCAATATACACGCGCGTACATAGAGACGACTACGTTCCTCCGCCGTCGACCCTATTGTGTCCCCGGATTCGTATGACGCGTTTGTTTCGCTGTCGTTTCCCATTGACACGACGATAACAATAACAACGAAAACACACCACTACGATTATTATTATTATTATTATTATTATTAATGTATATAAAAATAATACGTACGCGCGGGGAGAAACGCGGATTCAGTAGCATTTCACTTTAAATCCGCGACAAATTCAACGCAGGTGCCACGCCGGCCGACCTACAACAATAGTATATATATAAATATATTAATATTTAATGTACATTATATGTTCCGGTGTGTGTGTGTGTGTGTGTGTATTTATATTTTATACTTATTTTTATTTCACGCTCAATGACCGGCGGTGATTATCGTCCCGTTTTACAACTGCGTCTTGTTTTATTATTATTATTATTATTTTCATCAGCTTAGCGGTCCGTTCGGCACCATCGCTGCTATCAAAATCTCTCAATTAAGCGCACATGAAAACTATGAGAATTCCATATTTAAAATAACTGATTTTAAAGCAATAAATAATTTAATCATTATTCGTTTGCATTTATTTGGATCGTTCAATTTTTATTAACTAATGAAGAAAATACTGATCAAGTGGTGTCTTCAATTCAAAAAAATAATTTACAAAAACAGGAAAAATGTTTGCGTCATTTAATTAATAGAAGGTATTATTACTATTTATGGTAGTTTTGTTTAAGTCTACTTGCAAAAGTTACCAAAGGCTGCAAAATTTAGAGATGAAGCTACATGTTATGCGTACTGAAATAAATGCTTTAAAAAACAGTGGAAAAGTGTAAACAATTTAAATAAATGTAAAGGCATCAGTTATTATAATTTTTTTTTTTTTTACATTTTATTAATATTTATTATTATTATTATTATTATTATTATTATTATTATTGCTGAAAATGTGCTTAAACTTCTAAGTTATTATACATTATGATTGATGCAAAAAATTGGTTTAAAATTTACATACATATGTTTTTATATTTCAAAAGTTAATTTTTAATTTTTTTATTATTATTACATTTTAGCCGCGTCGCGTTGTTCACGCCACGACGAGAATAACAAGCATATCCTATAATGAATTAATTATTTATCGATGCACATTATAATATTTTAATACAATCATAAGGAATAAAACCGAAACGACGACCCCGTGGAACACGATAGATTTGTATTTCTATTCGTTATTCGCACGCGTGTTGTTTCTCTTGCCAAACGGTCGCCTCCGGGTTCAATGTCACACGCGCGTATAAAATGTATTGAATATTTAAACACTTAATATAAAATCATATGTTGTGAAATCATTTATAGAAGTATATAATTTTAAACAATCTCTCCTGTTAAAATTAATTATGTAAAACAACCAATTTTTTCTCGTTGTATTCCTTCCTTTATTTTTTTATATTCAGTAGTGATTTTATTGACTTTGTGTACCTGATGATGAATTTTTAATTCGAAACCAGTCATAAATTACACATATAATAATACTCCAGGCCAAGCATTTATTTCTGTATATGAACTATTTATTTATATATTTAAATAACAATAATACATTAACTGTTTGTTTATTTGGTTATATAGTTCAGAAAGTAATATGCATTTAATTTGATTGCTGCATAGGAAATTTCATATTCGTATTTTTTTTTTCGTGTCAGTTACATTCTGGTAAACTTTTGTTCTTTTTTTCGTTCCATTTTATCGTGTGATTGTTTACCTGTTTTGTTTCATCTGGTAATTTACCGAACCCCGGGAACGCGTCTGGCATTGGCACCCTATGGATCAGGATGAAATAAGTTTGTTTGCCTTCATAGCATACCAATAGTGTTTTATAAATTGGTAGCGCGAAACACTATAACGAAGTCGGGTCAAGGCCCAACATGTTTTGAAAATTTAGGATGTGACCGATGTTTGGCCTCCACACCATAAGAAAACTTCATTAAAAATGAAAGCCTAACATCAATATTTTTAGAATAAAAACGACCTATGATACCCAATTGAGTACGGTCGTTATCGGCCGATCTTTTTGACGACCCAACTGAGCACGGTAAAAAAAAAAAAAAATTGTGTACAACGTTGTCAGATTTTTACTAGTATGTATTGTATTGTATGTAGATTACTAATAGGAAACCAACTATTAGTCAAAAAAAATTTCGCTATCGGTTGATGGGTACCACGGAAGTTTAAAATAATTTTGATAGATAGGAAACCAGAATTTTATCTACAACAATTGGACTGTTATTGAATGTACCTACGCTGTAAATAATAGCCAGTCTGTTCTGTTGTCTCATATGCTCTTGTTGTATTTCTGAATAACGTGTATTTTGAAAATTTAAATGGAAAATAATGAAATTTTTATCCGAGAGAGGCAAAGAGTTAGCTGATGTCAGAACTTACAAGTTTAGGTTTATTGGGATTAGAAAAAATGGTGAATTATTGAAATATTCTACAGTACAAAGCGGCAACGACCATTTTCGTGCTCAATCCTGTGGTTTTTGGATTTTTTTTTTTTGTTCCTATTGTTTGATTACAACCGTGCTCAATCGGGTAACGAAAAAGATCAATCGTGCTCGATCGGGTTCCAGCCAAAATGACTAAGCCCCCCCCCCAGGGAAAACCATTGTGGCCGATATTTAAATATTGTAGCAATTTTAAATATTTTTTTTCCCGACTAAATGTTTATTAATCCTATTATGTATATACGAGTCCGCAACGACAAGTGAGAAAGATGACCATTTTAAACGGTTTTAACGGCTTTGAATTGTCTTATCTAAACTCTAGAATAACTTGAAATTGTGTCACTTGAATACACACTTTGCAAGTCATCAGAACACGTAAGTAAATAAACTATAATATTACTACTTTACCGCCTACCTACACAAGTCTAAAAACACTGTTGTACTGTGTATAATCCATAAATGGGTAATTAACTGCGGTCAGTGGTGTTTGTAAACACTGCGATACCAATTACCTATTTTATACGTATGGTGACCATATACCTACATATTTTTTATTTAGGTAACATCACGTCTCTTGCAACAACTTGGCATGCTATATGTGTCAACAAAAATGCCTTAAACATTCTAAGTTTTTCTATACGTATACATGTTTATGAATCGATGCATCAAAATAATTTATTTTACGCTCATTCGTATTACATTTTATCGGATATTTTTTTTTAATCAAAAATAATTTTACATTTTTATTATAATTTAATTATTTAACTCACTTAGCCCAATTAGTAGCCTGCGATGATGTATGCATGTGTTTATCGATGGTACATTACACTTATAAAATATAGCTCGAGTGAGTAATAAAAATTAAAATTTTGTCAAGGATAAAATGTTAGTAAGAATATATCAGATATTATTTTAAATTTTAGTATTGGATTTCTTGCAATGATAAATTCAAAATATACGTACAAATACACATAAGTGCATTTTTGATGAACATTTAATATGTAAAAACAAAAACCAAACTTGTTTTACTCAGAATTTCTCTAAATCAACTTGTAACTTAAATTTAGATTAAAAACATGTTTTTACATTAAATTCGATTTTTATGTAATTATAATATGATAATATACCGAAGGTTTCTTTATCATCTATAATTTTTTTTTAAGATTTATATAATATATTTTGATTTATATATAGTATTATTATATAGTATCTGCCGCAATGAAATAAACATAAAATAATTTATTATAGATCACAGTACTGATTACATTATATTAGAATATACCATAAACAGAATATCACTATAAATTATAACTGTATAATATATACATTGGTGTATTACATATTATACAGACAATTTTTTAATTCTTATTACTCTGATCAATTAATTTATTGTGAGAGCTATATTTTTAACAATTTAATTATTATTACTCGAGATGATTTTAAAAATATTTTTATACCTTTCTAATTTTAATTTTATATTCTGAAGCAAAATATTTTCTGAAATTATTGATAAATCAAAGTCTAACAAATAATTAATTTTTTATAAGTGCCTATCAACAGCTTCTTTAAAAATCTACATTGAGAGAGAAGAATAGCAGGTAATATAAAAAAAATATGGGTACTATAATCTACTTGTTTAAGCTTTACTTACGTATAAAAAATTAACATGACTAGTTACATTTTTGATTTGTACTTAACAAATTATGTAAAAGATTACTCTATTTCAGTAATTGTGGTTGAAAGTATAAAAGTATACAATTATTTTAATTTTGGCTTCTACAGGCCATTACGATTTTTTGCTGCTTCTACTAAATCCCTCCATCGGTCTCTGTTGTCTGCATTCTCAATTCTTGCCGTTTTTATCGAGTATTTAAGATTTCCTAATTGTATAAAATATAAAAATGTTTCGAAAACAAAAACATTTATGAAAAGCAAAAGCTGAATATGAAAAATAAACTATTATGTAGTTTAATTTGGATATGGACTGCAACAGTTTTTATGTTAGAGATGCAATTGATGATTTTAAATGTGATCGTAGTAGGTATATAAATATATATGCGTAGATTGACGATTACTAATGCTTATAACTAACTTGACATCAAAAATATAAAATTCTACACGCATGTCTATAGTGTATGAGGGGATACGTTAGAAAGTAAAATCATTGTCGGTATGATCTATGTTTATAGGATCTACGTTTGTGATCGATTTACTACAGCAGTGTTGCGTTTAAAAAATCATTACAAATTCTAGCAAACAAACGGGGATATTTCCGTAATTCCGATTTCAGTTCGCATATCATGCGTGAATAATTATTAATCACAATCATTATTGATAAGCTACACGCGTACCTACCCAGTCGGCTCGCACAATAAAATAGATCTCACCGTCTTCTTCACCACAAAACTTTCAACCACGCGGAAATTACAAATCGAAGTTCTGATGTCTTAATGTCTGCTATTATTTAATTTTCTTAACTGACTCTCTCCTCGGAACCGAATATGGCGAATAGGTATATTTCTAGAATATTCACTGCAGTCGTTGTGCATATTCCACTGCAATGAACTATAATTGATTGTTACATTTTTCTATCGTTCGTGTGCGTATGCGTGCGTAATTTGATATACATACTCGGTTCGGAAGACGTGCAAAAGAGACATGAATAGCAGTAGGATTTAATTTTTCTGAAGCGTTCAGCAAATATTTAATATTGTAATGAATATCGAGATGACTTTTAAATGCACTAGCATGTTTAAGAAAGAAGCCCTTTGCGTTATATTATCATTATAAGATAAAAAAAAAAACAAGGAGTGGTGCCGGAAACGATTGTTATTTTTTCAAGTAAACGTCGTCCATTAATCATGAAAGTGTCGGCGATTTGAATGCTGATCGTAATCGCGTGCTGTTGAAACGTTTACATCTAGTTATATTCCTTATACATCACGTGAACAATATTTCCGAAGAAAATTTGGAATATTTACGTTGATATAGTTAATGAGTACCTTATTCGATGAACTGTGCAAAGTGTCTGATTCGTCGCGAAAAACGGTGAGGCGGATTTCGTGCAGTTTTGTCTAGTATAAATTGTTGTCGTCGCATTGCGGTAAATATCATTCTGTCACAGTCGTTCCCGCGATAATACACCCATTGAGAATAGAAATTTTTTTTCAACGGCTCATTTGACTTTGCTAGTCAACCAGCAAACGTTAGTATTTTTGCCGGAAAATTATAATTATGGTTATTGTCATCGCGAGCGAGATAATGCATTAATAAAAATAACACACATTACGTGTTTAACATCATTAAAAATTATATGATTGTGTACAGTGCAATAATTGCCCACTTGTACTAATGGGTGTAACTTGAGTAATTTTTTTTTTTTGGGGGGAGAAGGGTAAACTTTATTTTATATTGATATACCGTACACTTAAGGACTACATTTCATTAATCTGCGGAAACTTGAAACTATAGCATAATATTATTTAAGCTAAATCTCTACTGTAGTTTGTCAAATTAAATAACGTATTGTAAAATGCTTGATAAAATTATCCAACATCCAAGTTATTAAAAATGTAATTCGTTTTATCGATACATTAAAATAACCTTGATAGGTCGATATTTTGAAAACTATACTTATCAAAATTTTGCAAACTTGAAGTGTATTTTTCTATCATACTCGTATATTATTATAATGATTAAGAGACCCCGAATTAATTTGTTCCAGGTCCTAAAAATAATTAAGGTGACTCCGATATTAGGGATAGCACACTCGATTATTAGGCAATCACTGTGCTTTTTACTCTATATGTGTTATCAAAACACAAAATTATAAAATAGTAAGCAAAGAAGAGAATCGGACTTTTTCTATGCCGTAAATTATTAAGTTATAAACATAAAAATTGTTGTTTTTGTAAATGTAGTGTACAGTAACGTTAACAGTAATATTACAGTAGCATTAATATTAAGTTCTTTTAAAATCAAAAAAAATAAATACTTTTAGAGTAAATATATTTTTTTCTTATGATATTAATCAATCCAGTTTTACTGTGAAAAAAGAATTCGATTTAAAATATTTATTATAAAAAATAAATATTATTATTATTTTATTTTAATAATTTTATTAAAAATTGAAAGATATTTATATGCAAGTAAAATTTTTATCGTTTTTATTATTATTAAACATAAAACTATAAAATCCTAAAAAAAAATTAAATGGGGTCTATGATTCCCGCAAGAAGTGTGATTAAAATAAAAATAAAAAAATTATTTAGTTTCGAAAAGAAAGATAAAATTGAGAATGAATTAAATTTGAGGCTTGATATGATTAATTAGAATATGAGTTATTTAAATTTAAAAGGGAAATTAATTTAATTTGTGATTAATTTTATTTTAAGCCATTATGTTTTTTTTCTATTCATCTCTATTTTCATTGTTTTATATTTGACCGACTACCTATGTGATTAATATATAATTAATACATACACATTAATAACAAGTTTAATATTTTTCTGTAATAAATACAAAGCACTTGTTTACCGATGTCTAGGAGTTTCGCTCCATGCCTGATCATTAATCTAGACTGTACAACAATAAGACGTATTGAATAAAGACAATTTGACCATACAAATATAGAACCTATATGTTGTAATTTACAATGTATTCCAAATAAATGTTTGTATAATCAGTCGTTGAACCTGGAAAACATAATTTGCTCTTTTAATTTTATATTTAAATACACACCATAATACATTGTATAAGTCTGTGAACAGTGTGTTAAAATAAGGTTGGTACAGTTGGGAATGTGTGCACCGAATGGATCTGTAAAAATCGCTTGTGATCGAGATTTACAAAATGAAACACACTATCGATATCGATGAATTGGATAAACTTGTTGAAACTTCCGAAATTATTTTTCCAAAACAACGCATTGCATATGACACAATAATCAAGCAATTACTAATCAAAGAGTTTGTACTTCTTAGATGCGCCCTGAAGTACAGGCAAAACATTTCTCATTTCAATCATTTTGGCAACCATTCGATCATGGAATAAAATTGCACTTGCAATTGAATCATCTGCAATGTGGCAACACTTTTGAATGGTGGTCAAACAACGCATTCAGCACTGAAATTGCCGTTGACTTTGCAAACCTTTGAAATAAATAATTGCCATAATGCAATATAACCAAAAATTCTAGAATGAGCAAAATTCTCCAAACATGTAAGTAGAAGTAAATAGAGGATTCTGCCCTTACTACCCCTTAAAAACTCTTCCCAAGCAACTCATAATACACTACACTTATCAAAAACCCATACTTTGCCCCTTGAAATGCAACTCTCATTACAGATAAACATAACAAACACCATAATCTTTCCCTTAAAATGTAACTTATCATAGAAAAACCTATTCTAACTTACTCATTAAAACGAAATTTTTATCACGGACAAACATATCGAAAACTACTTCCTCCCTTTAAAAACTCCTCCCAACCAACAAACCACCTGCCGTTCACACACATACTACTCGACCCCCTCTTCACCATGCGTTAAACACTAGCTACTTATAGAAAACAGTATAATTATACTCGTATAAATGTAATATTATTGCGCTGAAATATATGAAAAAACATTGAAAAATGCAACAAAAAAAAAAGTTTACCCCATGAATTGTTAATAATATGTTACTTTAAACATATTATGTACTTGAAAAGTATTGTCTAATATCAGACAAAAAAGATGAACTTTGTATTGAAATTCATGCCATAATAATAACTTTTATATTTGAAAAAATATATATAAAAAAAAAAAAACATTTTTGGATAACTTACACATTTATCCTTAAGCAGTATGGCCAGTTAAAGTTTACTATAAATCTATGTGGTATAAATAACAACTCTAAACGAATAAATAGTTTTGTTTAAAATAAAAATTACAAAAATTAGGTGATTTGTGCATGCGTCATTAAAAGTACAAAATAATAACAATATTTATTACAAAATATAGGTATCTATACCGACGTACAACTTCATAATATTACTTAGGGCAGGCAAAATGAGAAGGGAAAGAATATTCTGCAGTGCAACTAATGAAAAAATTTTTTTTTAATGAATATATTGCATATTTTCTAAATGTCGACTACAAATTATGATGTTTTTAACGCATATGTATGCGCATATTATGATGTTTTTTAACGCATATGTATGCGTATATTTTAGTACTTTATAGCGCATAAAGTTCCAGGCCTTGGTTATTAGACAATACTTACCTAATCGTGGTGAATAAAATATGCGAAACATTAACCGTAGTCCAGTGGCATGACATAGGACTTTATTCGAGGCACAAAGGGTAGAGGGTGTCTGTATTTGGAAAGTTCAACGTTTTTAAGCGGTGAAAGGCATTTTAAAATTGACTTTGAGTAGATAATTACGCAACTTTGAAGATCATCAAAAAAGCATTGTTTAGATAAAACAAATATATTTTCTTAAAAATAAAGGTAATCAATTTTTTTCGCGGTCGGTGGGAGTTCGAAGACATAAATGATTACGCCTCGGCGTGAATCAACAAGTTCACCATGTCGCTGTACGAGGCCCCGCAAAATTCTGAACTCACGAATTCATGAAATTCACGAATCAAATCATGACGATGATGAAAAGGATAAATGCTCTGTGTATAACAGTATGTTTAGGCGGTGCAAGCAATACGAACAAACCATATGCAAAAAGTAGAAACGGTGTAGAATCGATGACGGAACAATTGATAAAAGAAACGTCTACTGGCATATCCTTAGGCGTTAATAATGATTATATTAAATAATTAATGTACACAACAGTTTCGGATAAGTGCTGATCACCATGGGGCGCAACTAGAACCCAAATAATGGGGGTGCTGAAATCGCTGAAAATGAAGTCCAATGGTATTTCACCGTAGTTACTATGGATGATATAAATGTGGATGAAAACAATAATGGACCGCTAAATTTGAACTCGGTGGCGTTAGAAACCCCCTCTCGCGCTCTCCTAGTTGCGCCTACGCTTATCACCCGTAATGATAATTGATGATATATGTAGCATTTGATGCGCGCATGCGCGTGCGGAGTATGGAACTAGCCGCGGGTGTCCGGTCGTCGTCGCAGGACCGTGAACCCGGGCGCCGGCGGACCGCGGTACTACTGCGACGCAGTAAACACGGTACAACCCGAGTTGTAATCCTTATCTCTGCAGCTGTTGCGTACGACGTTCGTTCTACAATACGCGCCGTGCGTCCGGTAAAATCGCGGATTCGACTGCGGCGGCATCTTAATCATTTTTGTTTTTTTTTTTTTTTTTTTTCCCCTCCGTCCCGTGTTCTTTTTTTCCCATCACCGTAATTTACCATTAATTTCCGATGATTCATCGACGCCGCACGAGACACGTTTTGCTTGTTTTTCTACGTCCCGCGACCGCGTCGGTTATCTCGTGCGCACCGTTCGGCTTCGCGACTATGCGTGACGTGCGCGCACACAACTGAGTAATTCACGGTCGTGGGCGGCGACCGCAGTTTCGCAGGTTCGCGCCGAACAAAGGCGAACGCATTGTTCCCGTTGCCGTCCGTTTTTGGGTGGATAACGATATCTCGTCCATTGTGTCCGCGTCAACAGCGGCAGCGACGGACCACGTGGAATTCCGTTCGGGACCGATCGAATCGGAATCGTTTTCTCTCATGTCACGGCCGACCAAAGAGCCTGTACTCCGATTCAGTCCGTTGCGGAATAAACGCGGTTTCAAATCTTTGCCGCCCGTTAAACGTGTTGGAGGATCCAGTTGCCCCTGAACAAATTAGTAATACTATTGCTCTGCCCTGACACAAATCAATATATGTGACGCCACTCGCATATGCACCGTATACAGTGTTTGTAGCGAACCCGTGTTCAACAATTGCTCAACCATGAGTTCCCAGTACTCTACGCCAGTAAGTGACAAGTGATTCCTACACCGTTGAGATGTATGTTATGCGATTTGTTTACGCTTTTCAGATTGGCTTGATCTTTGTTTTCAACCTGATCATTGGACCTGGTGCTCTAACATTGCCTGCGGTTGTTCAACAGTCTGGATGGTTTCTGAGCAGTATATTTATTGCTACCATGGCTTTTCTGAGGTAAGATGTTTGTTAAATATATTGTCTGTTAATATAATTACATGTGTAATATACATTCATTACTTATCGATATATTTTTCAGTTATGTAACATTCACATTCGTAATAGAAGCAATAACGATTACAAATTCTATTATTCAGCTCCGTAAGTTAGAAAGGATGAAAAGTGTTACCAGAGCATTGAAATCGGTACCCAAAAAATATCATTTTGAATTATACTACTCCTTGTTTACTTGTATAATTTATATAATTGTATTTTGATTTTAGTGTAATGACATGATGCCACAAGTATCTTCGATAAACTATGATAGAATTTCAGATGCTAGTACTGACAGTTTTAATAGTGGTGACGAAGCACCTATTTTTGACAATCCGGCATTGCCTACATCTAGTAACTAATTAAAACTATAATGTTAACAATTATCATATACTGTAGTATTAATAATACTTTATTAAATCAATTTTTTTTTTATTGATAACAATAAAAATAAGATAATTTGAGTTACCTCATTAATTCTATTAAATTGTCATATTAATTACGAGTTACCTACCAATATCAAAGTTAAAGAAAGCAAACATTATTTCCCATTAAAAATGTTATAGGTATACATTATGATTTTTGTTGGCATTTGTTCTATTTAAAATATTATTTCACCACTGTTCAAATAACAATTTTTTAATTGTATGTTGTTAACATGTTATGAATGTATTTTTTTTTTTTTATTGCACCAAATGTATATACTTTGTTTTATTTTAGGTTCCTTAATGGATTTTCCTCCTGAATCGGTTAAACTACTCTCACTGGATAACAGGATTGAAATGGTAATGTTTATTATTGTTTATTTGGACGAATAATTTTTAATTCAATAATTTTTTTCAGGGTGAAATGGTAAATGTTTTATTGCCTCCATTAGCAAGAATAATGTTTTTTTTTTCCATCAGCGGTTATTTGTTTGGTGATTTATCTATTTACTATAAAGCTATTGGACAATCACTTGTAGACTTTACTTGGTAATTATTTTTCCATTTTGTACTATTTAATTAATTGAATAATTTCTAAAAAATTGTATGTATTATACTTTTTAGTAATCAAAATGTTACTACTGCGAATAATTGGGATTTGTGCTGGGAAAATACTTCATTTACCAGACATGAAATTTATTTAGGCTATTTAGTATGTATAGATTGTATAATTAATTACTAACCATTGAACTATTGGTTTATAATAAGCTTATTCTTAAAAGTTAGTAGAATACACAAATAAGTTTAAAAATGTTCAGTATAAAAAAAAAAAAAATCTATATAAAATATACTAGAAAATATGCAAATTTTTCTACTAATGAGACCTATTAATAGTATTTACTTTATAAATAGATGCTGTATATCATAATAATAGCACCATTTACATTTTTCAATGCTCAAAAGACTAAATATTTACAAATTGTGGGTTTTTCAATGCGTGTAATTGGTAAGGTTATTTCATATTTATAATATATTTATTTATAGATATCGTTTTATCTATACTTTTTTTTTATTATTATCGATAAATGTTTGTAATTGTTTTTAGCGTTGTCACTAATTATTATTATTTTCAGCTATTATTACAATGGTGATTTTAGCTACCATGCGACTCATTTCACCAACCCAAGAACATGGAAACACACCAGCAGTTAACTTTAATGCTGTACCACAGTTAATAGGTGCTTCTATTTATGCATTTATGTGTCACCATTCAATTCCATCAGTGATTTCACCAATAAAAAAGAAAACAAAAATATTGCTGAAGGTGGCAGCTAACTTTCTATTTGTATATATACTATATATGTTTTTGTGTATGACCGGTGTATTTGCTTTCCCAAAAGTTGATGAATTGTACACAATCAACTTCACACCATCACAAGACACTGGCTTATTTTACAGATTGATTGATTCAATATTGGTTCTTTTTCCTGTACTTACAATCAGTATTAGCTTTCCAGTTATTACAATTACATTACGGAATAATATTCAAGTAAATATAAACATAATGGTTTAATTTTTATCATTGTTAATTGTAATTATATTATTAAGTTACTACATGAGTTGGTCAAAGGTTATATTACAATTTATCAATTTAATAATATGAACATACGCATTTTATCATACATTTGTGTATAGTTATTACAGTAAAACTAAACTATAAACATTAATTTTGAAGATGGGATTGAAATGTCTTCACATTTCTGAAGATATCTTATATAATTCTAATCTTATATTATGTATATAATATATCTGACAAAAAAAAAAAATAATTTGAAAATTTTAATAATTTATGTTGGTTGATATTGTACAGAAAATATAATAAATCAATTTGCATTACAATTTTAAATTTGTAAACATTTTTTAATTAAAACTTGAGAGACTAAAAAATATTAAAAAAAAAATATGAATAATTTTTTTTTTTTTTCGTTAAATATGTTAAGTATAACATATCTATTTTGTAACAATTTCCCTATCAATCCTATACTATACAATCATGTATAATCGAAACATTGTATACTTTTACTTTAGGTGATGTTTCTATCAAATGACTCGCATTGGATATGGAGACGAATAGTTATACCATTGTTTTCATTGATTACACCTGTACTTCTAGCTGCATTTGTATCGGGCCTTGAAGATTTAGTAAGAATATTTGTTAAAATTACAATTTTAAAGCATAATAAACCCTTAAATTTTAAACACTATTTCCCAAAGTTGAACAAGTTTTAAAATACTTTAATTTATATTATTGAATTAATTCAATTCAAAATTTTTTTTTATCATTATTTTATTAGTTATCATACATATTGTGGTATTCAACAGTTTTACCTTTATTGTAGGTGTCATTTGTTGCTGTTTTTGCGGGTACAGGCATTCAGTATGTAACACCCGCACTGTTGATCATAGCCGCCCGTGCCGAGATTCCACAACAAGTGGCTGCGATAAAAAATGACCATTGCTCGCCGTTTAAATCCAAATATTGGGCGCCCGGTATACTGATATGGTCCGTCATATGTGTGGGGATCTTGACCAATTACCTAATAAGTAAAGCATTCCAGTAATGTTTGAGCACAAATAATCCGTGGATTTTTAGCCTGTTGATGTATTTTACATAAGTATTTGATATTATATTATCCATTTGTTGATTAAAAGACTCCAAATCTGTTATGCATGTACATTTTAACATGCTATAACCATATATTTTAATAAGCATATTATAATGGGTTCCGTTTGTCTATTGGTTTTTCTTATTAATAAAAAAAAAACTATTTAATTAGTTAGTTAAAATCTTATTAAAGAGACATAAAGACTATAATATAATTAATAATTATTTACGAAATGTTAAGAATATTTTGTATATTATATATAATATATATGTTACTGTTGAAGATTTAATGTCAAATGTTTTTCAATTAATTTTTTTAATATATATATATATATATATATTTTTATATAGAAGTAAATTTTATTAACCATTGCATCACTATGTAAACAAAAAAAAAAAAATTCTTAAAGTTGTAATTTAATTAATTATTTTTATTAGATAATCACAAAAGTCCCAATATACATCGATACTTTTTTTTTTTGTGTGTTATCAGAGTTCTATTTTTGGTTTTATCACTAAAATTTTATTATATATGTATAATTACATTGTACAAGACTATCTAAGGTAATAAAATATGTTTTGTTGAATTGAAATTTATTAATATTATTTCAATCTCTAACCTGTAAAATGTAGATATGTCCTTTTTCATTTTGATGTGATTATCTTTCTAGGTAAAGCACCAAAACATGAATTATTTTATTTGTATAAAGATGCGTATTGTTGTACACGAGAAAAAAAGTAATGTATTGAATATCAATAGTAATACAATTTTATAAAAAATATAATTATGCTTTAATAATATAATGATTACATTTTCAAATAAATATTTTTAACATTAAATTTATTTTACAATAAGTTAAAATTGTTATCTTTTGATAAGATGCGAGTCGCATGATTCCATAATGGTTCAGCTTCTCTGATTTATATATCAAAGATACATATTTTTATAAAAACAATTTACTTATTTTTCAAATACACAGTTAATATCATTTATTAATCTAAAATAACATTATTGTCTGACCGACTGAAAACAAATAGAGTATTCATCCCTTAAATAATAACTAAAACAATATAATACAAATTGTACATTGAATAAAGCAATCACTTACATAAGCACATATTTTATTATGTGTAAAGTATACAGAGTAGAATGCAGTTTTTTCTAATTATTCTATTGAAAAACTATTACATTCCTAAACTACTCATAAGTAATAGATATGCATTAAATATATATATGTAAATATGGGATACAAGATTCACTTAAAATGTTAACAGAGACTTTGTTCTTAATAAATATTTTCTTTGTAATACCTAAACAGTAATACAAAATGGGTATGTATGACAAAATAACAACTTGTTGAGCATTGACAAACAACAATTTTACGATCATTTTTAAAGGTGTTCACCAAAACTTGGTGTTCTTAATCCAATGCTATTACTATTTTTCTAAATTGAGTTGAAGTAAATGAAAAAAAAAAAAAAAAAATACATAACATTTTGATATTTTTTGCATCAACCAGCAGAATGAAAAATATAAATAATTGATGATATAATAAAATCTGGATGTATTTAAAAATTCAATATTTTCTCATGTATATTACAGAACCAAAATTAAGCATTTAGGCAAATAAATATGAATGGCAGTAATCCACTGTTAAGTTTTAGCTGCGTGCAGAATTGTGAACAGACAAATGGTGTTCCATGTCAATGTCTTTCAATACTTGTCGACAGTGTTTACAAACTTTAACGTTCATCTCTTCTCTGCTATTTCGATTGTAAATGTACAGCAATTCCTAAAAGGACAGCAAAAATAAAAAACGATCATTAGATAAATTTGACCTTTAAGACTGTAAATGTATATATCTAATATTGAAAGCCAAATTTTAAATTAGTTTTGATTATACATCGTTGGATTTTGAAAATTTCATAGATTTATTGATAATATTACACATTTCACAAAATAATGGTATTACATATTTAAAACTATGGAGCACTCAAATCATGTTTGGAACTCTTAGAATTACTTGAAGGTCTTATATTGTAGAATTTTAAGTAAAGAACTAATCTAATTGAGAAATTTAAATGATTCATCGGGATTTTAGCCTTGGACATAATTTATATTCTAGATACATTCACAAATATTTTACTTATTATTTTATTAAAGCTATTGAAATTTTAAGTTTTGAAAGGGTTCAAATTATAAAATAAATTAAATAATACAATCATCAAATTAGTTTAAAAAAATATCTTTCATAGTATACACAAGTAAATAGTAATGCTAACAACTTGATAAGGTGATAATATACACAGATTAGGTATCATAGGGTTAAGCAGTTGTAAACAGTTAACAGTGTAACATGTAACACACCTGTTGCTTCTGTATGTCAGGCAATAACAACAAAAGTTCTGGAAAAACAGATTCAAAACTGTGCGGTTGTAGTGCTTCTACGCAGTAAGAGTAAAAGTCGTATGCGGTGATGATGTTTTTTCGAAATAATGTAGACATTTCTTTGAACTTCTCAAAAGTATCAAAACGCTCATCACGCGCTGGTATAAGTGCTACCATCAAGTTGTTGATTAACACTTGGTTCCGGACAGTCGAGCCAATTGGATGTAAGTACTCAGCTGATTTGCTGTTATTACTAGATAATGATAAACCTGGAGGGGCTTTGATCTGAGTGTGTGAACGGTTTACTTCGCTGTTACTTCCGCTTCCAGTCGTTAATCCAGGAGGTGCTCTGACTGGATGGTGAAAGCTATTCTCAAAACCAGGGGGAACTTTTGGCGTGCTTGATGGTTTAGAGAGACTTTCTTGTGGCCTTTGTGACGCGTAAGTCACTGAAGTTTCTCTGTTTTCATTCTTTTTCCTTTTTTTCTTATCTTTTGGATTATTTACATCTGCCACAACCACTGTAGCAACAGCCCTATTTTCATCCTGTTTCTCTAGAAGAGGCCCGGGGCCACCATTCTCTTTTTTCTTTGACTCTTTTTTCGGTTCAGTAGTACTAATGGCTTTAGTATTATTATTACAATTTGTTTCTGTTTTACTAGTTGCGGTCTTAGTTGTCCTCATCAATTCACCACCACCGGTGCCATTGCATCGAGTTTCAACAGCAGATTTTGATCTTGGTTTATTATTTTCTTTTAGGTTGTCGGTGGCTGCAGCCTTGACACTATCCACTACCTTTCTAGAGACATTATTATTTTCTGTTGCAACAGGTTGTAAGCTATTTTTTTTCCCATTTTGATTGTTATTATTGTTGACTTCTACCGGTGTGATTTTCTTTGAGTTGTCAGTCTTCTTTTTGTTGCCCAACTTGGCCAAGTTGCTTTTAGTTGGTTCTAACTTTTTATTCAAATTTGGAAAGTCTGATGGTCCTGGCACTTTAGGTGCTTCAGCTATCTTTTTTTTAATGGCTGCCGTCTCTTTCTTGGCTTTTTTCTTTTCCTCTTGGTTTTCATTTGCTGTCTTCGCTTTCGACACCCAACTGCCACTAGAACTTGCAGAGGATGCCATTGCAACCTCTTTTACCTTAGGCTGCTGATTGCCATCTAGAGATGGAAAGTCTCTTGCTTGATTTGGCAGACGTGAACCTGAAGGCCCTGCAGTTGCTGCATCTCTATTTCTATCTGGTCTAGAGAGCTCAGCTGGTTTTTTTAGTACTGCTGCAGCAGCCATTCGAATGTTATTAGTTGGTTTTTGGGGCTTAGGCGGAGGTACTGTTTCTTGACCAAGGGCAGGGAACAAGTTTAAATCTCGTGTATTAACCGGATTGTTCAGTTTTCTAGTACGAGCACAAGGTAGGACTGTTGTATGTTGACCGTTCAAAGAAGGAAAATCTGAAGTATTGCGAACGTTAATAGTACGGTCGGTTGTTTGAGCAGAATTATACCTATGTAACAAATTAAGGTAAAGTGTAATATAGTTATTAAATTTTTTATTAAACAATTTAATCTAATCAAAAATACTAACGAAGTGTCAGGTGGAGGTTGGTATTGATTAGGTCTACCAGCTTCGACTAGTGGATTATGTCGAGGTCGTAAATTAAATTCAAGCCTTAAAGTTCGTGCTTCTTTGTAACCTTGTTTTCCCATGTCTCTACTGTGAGCTTGCGCTTTATGAGCTTTTTTTATTCACAAGATAAAATAAAAAAAATAATTAATTATCTCTTTTTATAGAATTATTATCTGTTGGTAGTACAGTATTAATTTACCTTGCAAATCAATTGATGAACGAAAAACTGATGTAAACTGTTCATTGACACAATTGCCTTCCTCGCAAAGGTAATGTTTATCATGATAATGTTTTCTTAACCATTCATAAGTCCTGGATAACATTATGTAAACGTTATTAGTAACTAAATAAGTGTAACTTACACATTTAAGAAAACTAGCGAGTAATAATTATTTATGGCATTAGAAAACATAAAATAAAGGTATGCAAAGAGAAACTATCTCTCTCTCTTATAATAACATTATACATGTTTTACAGTCTGAGACTAACTATCCTAATATTGCTAACATAAATTATAAGTAAAGTATAATCAATACATACATATAATAGTCTTGGATACCATCAGCATCACAAAAGTGACAATAAAAATGTTCTTTTCTTAAATGTTTATAAAGCTCATCTTTATCCAAATAACGCACATTACAAAAATGACAAGCTGGATGACCTCGGTGAGATGTATTTTCAGGATCTCCAAATTCTTCATGTCTAGCTAACTCATCATAATTATACCAGCGTCTTTGACTAGGAAAAATCTAAGTATATTAAAGTAAATATAAATTAATATTAATTTGAAAAAATGTTAATATACGTAACAAATATTTATAAAATGTTTAAATAAAATTACCTTTAAATGATCTACACAAAGACGACAAGCATATAAACGATGGTATCGTTCCATATGTGTAGATAATTGTTCAAATCCTGCAAAATCTGGTCGATCATAACATTTTTTACAGGTACAACGCATTAACTGATCAAATGAGTTCTCTACAGAAAGGCTGTCAAAGGCTATCCCATACTTTTTGTTGTAACGAGAGTATTGACAATCCTCCAAGTTTTTAAAAAGGTTCACATCTCTGGTAAAAATGACCTATTATAATAATTAATACAATATTAATTAGGAATATTAACATACTACCGTAAACTATAAATTATACGATTTAACCTGATCTTGGAAAAACCCAGAGTTAAATGCTGAAGTTTTTAATACTAAACTATATTTAATTTATATCATATAAATAAATGCATAAATGCTAAAAAAGTATTATTATATTTTGACTTTGCCATTTGTTACTGATAATCAACATTTAAAAAAATGATCACCATATATTTCTTTAATGTAAAATAAATGGCATGGATTCAGGATTAACCATGGAAAGGCAAATAAATAACAAAAAATCGTGAGGTACATGCGATCAAAATAAAAGTCAAGGAAAACTTGGAAATTAATTTTTTAACATAACTCAGAATTAATAATATTAATATTTCAAAAAAGAGAAAAAAAATATTTTAAGTTAGATATTATTTCAAGTAGTTCTCTAAGTAATCACAAATCAGACTTATGATTCAAATTAATTATATCAAAATTGTTTTTAAATATTGTCTATATCTATTTTTTATTTGCTAACGATATTAATTTATATTTAGTTATATATAAATGCATATTTATACTCAATAATTATACATAAATTAATCAATTGATTGCTTTAAATGGCAATTGAAATTAGGCAAAGAAAACTTTAATAATTAGTGTATTAAAAATTGCCTTTTCTAGAATATAAATAAATATTTTCAAGTAACATTTACACAAATAAAATACCAATCATATTTAACTACGTTTTAAATAAAATATGTTTAGAATCAGTTAATTACATTTATTAGACATGTATTTAATTATATATTATATTTATTAATTAGCTGAAAATAATACAATTAGTTTTGAATGTTGAAATAAATATAATTGAAAAAAAGTGTAATTTATGTTGTACAAGAATATTTTAAAATTGAAACTGTATAATACTGCTGAACAATATTATTAGACAGAAAACAATCCAGTTTTAATAAAATCAGGCATGAACGTATAATAATACGACAACAATTGTTGTGTTAAAAATATCTAAGAAGGGCGATGTAATAGTGCATCAAGTACAAAACATATATGTGTATTATAATACAAATATTTATGGTAATGATTAAAATACCACAAAAATGCATTAAAAATAAGTAAGCATTTAAATGAAATGTTTTTGACCTCTAAATTTCAATTTATCTTTAGAAAGAAAAATAATAGAATTTTAAATGTAGTGCAAATTTAGGATAAGTAAACAATAGCTCAAACAAAAGGTAATACTTGAAATTTCATGTGAAAAATTATAAAGACCACAAGTGGGTGTTTTTTTAAAAAAAATGTTTAAACAATTAAATATTTGATATTATTCACTAAAATATATAAATAATTTTATCACAAAAACTATTGATATATCTGAAAATAATTTGAAATCAACTTAACATCTATAATACATTTGGCAAATACTTTTATTATAGGTACTAACTAAATTTTAATTAAAAAAAAAATTTTTTTTTGCCCAAGTTTATAAATATATAATTATACTTTATATATCAATATTAATGGTTCATATATACATTAACTCAAATATAACTCAAATAATTTTTCAGAATCTTAAAAATTATATTTTTATTTGTTTCAGAATATATATATATGTATGTGTATGGATTATTGAACCAAAAATTGAAGTCAAAGTTGTATTTAAAAAAAAAAAAAAATGAAGTTTAATATATATACACATGACTGGCAACTAAATTGTGAATAAAAAGTTTTCCCTTGTATGTATAGGCGGTACACAAAATTAAAAATACATTTATTTTAAGTATGAGTTTACTTTCACAAAATAACTCAAACAATTTCATAAAACTTAAAACAATTAAATCTATAATTCAAAAATCATACTGTTAATAAATAGTTGAATGATGTCCTCTGTTTATTATTACGTTATTTCACTAGAACTTTACTGTATACTGTTTTAACGAGCATAATTTATCTGAGATACGATATGATGTATGTAGTTATTAAATTTGTATTGAAATGATATAAAGATTTCTAATACAACTTACTCTATTATATAAGATATATGATCAGTACTAATAGTATAGCATTTGTTATCATAGATTAAGTTAGATGTTTGAGTAAATACTTAGAACGGAGTGGATAAAGGACCTTAGTCATAATACGCCTACAAATTGGACATTCTTTTTGATCACAGAGCACTCGCATGGTAGTCGAACATTCGTAGCATACAGGATGATCACAAGGTCCGATAGAGAAAATTGATTGCGGTCTGAAACATATCACACAACTCGTACCAGCTGCACGACGTGATCTGTACGATGACGACGACGATGATGTTGACACCCTTTGGTCCATTTCTACGCAAAATAGAATCGAGTAACGATCTTATCAACAACACACCTGTATTGGCGAATTACATCATCAACACTTACAGGAATTGGCACTGATCGCAAAAGCCAAAAGTATATATTGATACACAAAATAAATGTCGATAGAAAGTATAACAATGTTTCTCGAGCGCCTGCGAACAAAACGTATAGACCCGAATGAAATCCGGTAAGACGTGAAGGTAGTATTATTATTATCGCGGAGGCCGATGTGGTGAAAGTAAACGGGTGCAAATGCAAATACTGCCCCGTCGAAAACGTTCGAGCGATGGACTGAAAACGGGCACCGGGAAAATTACTGTACGGTCGAAATTTGTGACGAGGAGGGGTGAAAAACAAAAAAAAAACAAAAAGGGAAAAAAAACAGTGAAACGAAATAAAATGAAAAACGTACGGAAAACTAGAGAAACAGTTCACGACGACGGCGGTCGGCCCGATGCTGTTGGTAAGTCTAGTATCACATGCGTGCCGTCGTAGTTGCGGTAACACAGACACATGTTTTTACCATGATCGCGGTAACTTCGTTACGGAAAAACTTTATCAAAAACTAATTGCGACGTCGTTCGAAAGACGACCGGGACACGAGAGAGCGCGCGCGCGCGCATACGACATTTCATTATTATTATTACTGTTTTCGAAAGAGTACGAGTGGCTACTGCTGCGCCGCGGAGGACGACTGGTGCGAGATAAGACCCACTCGATCTGATAACAAACACGAGGTCGGGCGTTGTTGTGTGCGTCGATCAGCCGCTGCGTTCCGATTCAAATTTTATGTGCTTTCGTCGTCCGTCGAGTCGCAAAACCCAAGAGCACCATCTGCACGCCCTCCTGCGCGCGTGTGTCACGTCACCGCCGTTGAATGTTAATCGTCGACGTCTGCATGAATGGAAGAAACGCTGACCAAATTGTCCGGCAGCGCCGACAGCATAGAGGCCGCCGACTGGCAGTTGCCGCTGTGTTTCACGAAAAAAAGGCACACCGAAGAAATCAAATGTGTCGACGCCGTGGTCAGCTCTTGGCGGCTCAAGGAACGGGTGAGTGGTTGTCGCACTTGTCTCAGTTTCGGCCGCCGGTCTAGTCGCTGCCTACCTTGTTTGTGTTACTACTGTATTACTAACGTTTTTTTTTTCCCCCCTCGCTCTGCCCATTACAGATGAAAACTGTGAGCGTCGCACTCGTCCTGTGTCTAAATGTGGGTGTAGACCCTCCGGACATTTTCAAAATACAGCCGTGTGCTCGTCTAGAATGTTGGATAGGTACTACTCACCATCATGTGCTATATGACAATGATCTCTCGTTTTTACTCTTACTTCTGTTTGTCTTACCTAGACCCATTGATGATGGTTTCCCAAAAGGCATTGGAAGTAATCGGAGGAAATTTACAAAAACAGTACGAGAGGTGGCAACCGAGAGCGCGTTACAAACTATCGTTAGACCCAACTATAGAGGAAGTAAAAAAATTATGCGTTTCCTTGAGACGAAATGCAAAAGAAGAAAGGGTACTTTTTCATTATAATGGGCATGGTGTACCAAAACCTACATCAAATGGTGAAATTTGGGTATTTAATAGGGTTGGTATTTTGTTTCAATGTTATCTATTTTAATAGTTAAAAAATAGATTTTTTAAAATATTAAAATGATTTTCAGGCATATACTCAATACATTCCTTTGTCCATATATGATTTGCAATCATGGATGGGTTCTCCATCTATATATGTTTATGATTGTTCTAATGCTGGAATGATTGTAAAATTGTTTAACCAATTTGCCGAACAACACGAAAAAGAAATGTTGGCAAGTATTGTTTTCTTTTGTTATTATCATGGAGAAATTATTTTTTTCCTTTGAAAACAATAATATTCTACCTTAAAAATGAAACTTTGAATTTGAATGATGATGATTGCTTATGTAATATTCATTTGCGTAGTAGAAAATTAAATTGGCAATTTAATTTGTATGTATTGATAATGCTTATATTATGACAAAAATATGAAGTAGATATTAAATTAATGTGTTTTATTTTTTTAATTAGGTTCTGCTATCCATAGTCGTTATAATTTTGGTTATTATTAATTTAAAAGTATCACAAATAAATTCAAATTTTAATTAATACCTTATAATATTTTAACATAAGTTTTATTTATTATGACTGATTATTTTTGTTTTTCTAAAATTTATTTATAAATAACCATAAGTATAATTAAACATTTTTTCCAATAAGTATTCATTTGATTCCATGAAAAACTTTACAATGAATGCAGTTTATTCTAAGATAAGAATTTAAATCTTATAAAAAATGTATTAATAACTTCATGCATTTTTTTAAAGCTAAATGTATTTATTTGTAATCTATATGGACTATAATAAATATAATAGTGATGATTTAATTAAAAATAATGTTATATCTGTATTTATAATTTTTTTGATCTATACATTTTGAAAATACTTAGTTATATACTTATTTTTAACTGTAATTGTTATTTTATAAATTTATAAAAACATTTTATTTACATAGCATTTATGATTAATTTTCAGCATGATGCTACCCAAAATCCATTATTTTTACTTCCTGAAGGAGGACCTTCTTTTAAAAATTGCATTCAACTTGGTGCGTGTCAA
Organism: Sipha flava; assembly: GCF_003268045.1. Lineage (NCBI taxonomy): Eukaryota > Metazoa > Arthropoda > Insecta > Hemiptera > Aphididae > Sipha > Sipha flava. The sequence continues at coordinate 72,039 of NW_020273301.1, forward strand.
ATAGATCAAACCCTTCCAATGCATCCAGATTTGCCTGCTGATTTGTTCACTTCTTGCCTGACTACACCAATTAAAATGGCTGCTCGTTGGTAAGATAAATTCATACATTTTTTTTAGAATAAGTTGCTTAAGCCATTATTAGTTTTCAAGTATTTTCATAATTTACAATAATTAAAAATATACATGATTATGTACACCTAATTAACAAAATAAATGTTATAATGCTTATCCAATAGTTTTATGTGAGATTATATTATACATGACCTATGGCAATTGCAATATTTTAAATTTTATGATGCATTAGTTATTCAACATTTATTTCGTGTAATACACTGTTTTAATTCTTGTTATTATGAAAATTATTGCATTAGTATTCAAAATTATAAAAACATCTTATATGCTTAAGGTCAAAGTTCATGAGGTAAATACAGAATATTATCAGATAAAAAAAAAAAAACAGTTAAAATTAAATTAATTGCTTCAATACTAATCAAACAATACTACATTTATTATGTAGAATTATGACTGTCATTTTAATTAATATCTGCAGTTATTGAGAAGTGTTCTATCATAATATAGATTTTAATATAACATTAGCATTGGTCATTGATTTTAAAATATTCTTCTATTATTCTATTTATTATTTTAATAAATAAACCATGTTAAAAATGTTTACAAATGTAGTTGTCTAATTATAATTTATAAAAATGTTGGTTTAAATCATTTTTTATGTGAAAATCAATTATTCATTCATCCATTATAAATATTTTTTTTTTTAATGAATCTTTTTAACGTATAAATTCTTTATAATTAAATTACCCTCTTTGTTAGTTTAAACTGTTCAATAATATTGTTGTCAGGACTAAAGAATTTATGAAAAAAAAGTACATTACCCTATTTAATGTTCTTTTTTTTTTTATCTAAATTTGACTAAAATATCTGTTCTTCTAATGATTTGACTACTATATAGATCAGTATAACAAATTTTACTTCACATACTTTACATGCTGTTCATATTTTAGATAAGATTTTCTAAAACATATTTTCACTTAAATTTCCTGTTTTGTATGAAAAAAAAAACAATTATTATTTTATGATAAAATTTAACTGATAATATTTAGAGATATAAAACTACAATCCAAAATGTAAAAACATTTTTATCAACAAAACAAGTTATTTATTTAAATACTATTCACACTAAAATATATTCATATAATTTGTGTTTTGTTTTACTTATACAGCAAATGATAAATTAACAATTTGAAGGTGAAGCAATTATCTATGTAAGGCACTTTAGTTTTTATCTTCATTTTAATATCTTATCAATATAATATATGATTTACGTGCATTTTTTTCAAATTTTAAATTTTGAATTAAAAATAAAACTGATCAGAAAACCAAAATTTTGTTTTCACCATTCAATTTAATTATAAGTTAATAAATTCTAGGTGTAAAAAAATATAAGACTTGAGTAAGTGAAACATATACTTACTATAATATACAAATATAATAACATAAGTATAGTATCCTTAAAAAAAAAAAAAAATGTTTTTTTATTATTACAATTTTATTATATTACATTATCTCCCTAGCTTAAGCTACTTATTTTATTAAACAATTATTTATCTCAGAGCCAAAATTTCTATCTAAATTTACTTTTTTATATTGTTTTCGATTTAATAATGTTATTAATATTTCTGGGACGATTTTAAACTTAGCTTTCTCTGGTTTTAATAATTTATTTGTTTTCAAATATTTTTACTCTTATGTTCTCTATGATATCTATCATCCTGATCTACTCATATCTATTCCAATAATTGTAAATTAATCCATTCGATTTAATTTGTATATGTAATATGTATAATACAATGATACATGTTTCATCGGATGTTTCATAAGCTTCTTATTTTTAATGATATTTCATAGCTGTATTCCTATGTTATATTTCTTATTTTGTATTTTTCATTTAAAGAATGAACAGTTGTTATTGTTAAACTACTTATGTTATTTTGCCAGGCCTGTTTAAAAAATTATATACAAATAAAAATTATATCTATCTTTGATAATCCTTGGATAGACTAATAGTTATAGAATTTAAAAAAATGTGTGCTGTAAAGTGCTTGTAAAGTTTAATATTTTTTAGGTTTGTAATGCAAAATATGTCAAAATATGGCTCAAAATTATTTCTTGAATTTGTTGACAAGTAAGTTTTATTCCTTAATAATTATTATTATTTTATTTTTATTTTTATTTTTTTTATATTTGAATCTATATTTATGATTGCATTAGAATCCCGGGTACATTAAATGATCGACGGACAATGTTGGGAGAATTGAACTGGGTATTTACTGCAATCACTGATACAATAGCTTGGAATGTTTTGCCTCGAGGTAAAATTAGAAACTTAAAATAAGATATATAAGTACAAGATAAATTAAAAAATTAAATACAATTTTTAAAGATACTTTTCAAACATTATTTCGGCAAGACCTTTTAGTTGCTAGTCTACTAAGAAATTTCTTATTGGCTGAACGTATTATGAGAACTTATGACTGTGAACCAGTATCTTCACCTAAACTACCACCAATGCATAATCACCCTATGTGGCAGGTTTGTAAAGAAATGTAATTCATAATTTGTTGGAGTACAGAGAGCAGTTTTATTATATTAAACAAAAATGAAGAATTTTTCTGTGGTGTCTTTAATTAATTATATTATCCATACAAAACTATTTCCAATCAATATTTAAAATTTACTAGTATTATAATAATATGTAGAAATATTTTATTTGCAGTCATGGGATCATATTTTAGACTTATGTTTATCTCAATTACAACGTGTCCAAGATCACGGTGATGGTTTATTTGTTCGTACAACATTTTTTGAGGAGCAATTAACTGCATTTGAAATTTGGCTTGACCACACAGCTTGTTTACCTACACAACAACGTAGTGTACCCGAACAGCTTCCCATTGTACTTCAAGTAATAGAACAATAAATATCAATTTATGTTACTCAATAATATTTAAATATTTTACCATGAATTTTTATAGGTTCTTTTAAGTCAAGCACATAGACTTCGAGCATTAGATTTGTTAGGTAGATTTTTAGATTTAGGACCATGGGCTGTAAACTTGACTTTATCTGTAGGAATATTTCCATATATACTAAAATTATTGCAGAGTTTTGCTGTTGAGTTGCGACCAATGTTAGCTTTTATTTGGGCAAAAATAATGGCTGTAGACCATGTAAGTGTTTTATTATGAATAATATTAAAAAAAAAATTGTTCTTATTTATATATTTTTAGACTTGCCAAACTGATATTGTTAGAGAAAATGGTTTTAAGTATTTTTTTCAATTGGTTGAAGATATACAATTGCCTGTGAGTATAAAAATTATTTATATTATTATTATAAATTATATTAACTATAGTTTTTCATTAATAGAATAAAATAAATTAGTATAATTTTTACAAGCTTAAAATTATAAATACTCTGTTGAGAAAGTTTACTTTATCAAAATCACATTCCCTTTAATTATCTTTTAACTTCAAATATGTTACTTTAATTATCATAGTTGTGATTTATATTTATTTGTTTATTACTTTATGACAAATTGCTATAATAAATAAACATACATTTCTTAAACTAAAATTGAATTAATTAATAGTCATGTATTATACTAATTTTCTTAAATAACCAGTAAATATAAACCAAGTATTATTTATAGTGTATTTAAATTTTTTTAATTATTTTTAATTTATGTTTATTTTCAGGAAGAACAAAGGATGTTAGGAGCTGTTGTTTTATCTCGTCTGATGCAAAACTACAGGAATGGCCAACAATTAGGACTTAAGAACAATTTAGTGTGCATATGTCTTGAACAATTAGCCAATGCTAGTCCTCCTTATAAACAATGGTTGACATTATGCCTTGCTCAACTATGGGCTGATTATGATAAAGCTCGATGGGTTGGTGTACGGGATACAGCACATGAAAAACTTTATCTGTTATTAGAAGACAAAATACCCGAAGTAATAATTACTATTATTAAACTTTTTAAAGAAAAAGACCAAATCAGGAAAAATAAAATAAATTTTAATAGATGTATAGTAATAAAAAAATTAAATTGAAGAAAAAATCAAAATAAATCTGCTTTTGAAGTATTAATAAATTACTGAACTCTGAAAATATTTTCAGGTTCGTGCTGCAGCAGTTTTTGCTCTTGGTACTTATGTTAGCTGTGATAAAGACCGTAGTAATCATGCGTTGAATGTTGATCAAAGTATTGCTCTAACTCTACTGAATACAGTTGCAAAAGATATGAGTCCCATGGTTAGAGAGGTAAAATAAAGGCAATTTCATAATATTTACATAATTTTTAATCTTTTTTTTTTTTAATCAAATTTTACATTTAGGAAGTCATCATTGCTCTTCAGTGGACTGTTATTGCTTTTGAAAGGTATTTTTTAGAAATAGCATTGCAGGATCAAACTGAAAAACAATATGGATCTTTTTATAAAAGTATGTAAAAAAATGTAATTTATATATTTAATTTTAGGATTTTGAACAAAATAAATTGTTTTTGTTTAATTTTAAGGTCCAAATGGCAGTTCAAAGACAGCCAGCCTATCAAGAATGGGCTCTAAAGAGAAGCTCTTGTATTCATCTACTAGTCCAATTGTCACTGTGATTTTACCTCAAACTTCTCCTAGTCTTAGCACTTCAGATGAAATGCCAGAAGAAATCAAGTCTGAATATTTAAGGCGTACAAATTCATCCTCATCAATAGTTACCTTAGGTTTGTTCATAAGTTTTTCCTATAATAGGACATCACTAAAAAATAGTTATTGTTTTTCAGATACTTATCAATCAACTGCAGCCTATAATAATGTACACTCACAATTATGGAAGGGCTTAACTGCTTTGGAACATGATATTTTTCCAGATGTTGCTGCTACTGCACAGAAATTAACTAAATACATTAGGCAGAAAGTAAGTATTTTAATAATTTTTTATGTATACCAAAATTTTTATTATATTCAATTGTTTCATTTCAATTAGCTTAAAAACAGACCAGATAGTCGTGCATCACATTCTTTACCTGCGTCTCCATCATCAAGAAGTTATCTCAGGTAATACATTAATCAATTACCACTAAATTGTTTATTCTTTTTTTGAGTGAAATATGTTTTGTATTATTTAGTCAAGGAGAATCTCCTCCTTTATCTGTTAACGACCTTCATTCTCAACATAAGACACCCATGGTACAACATAGATCCAACTCAAGAACAAGAAAAATTGTACCAAACACTGTATGTAATTTATTAAATATCTTTTGATCAGAATAAATAATAACTAATGTATTTTTTGTACGGTTAGATTGTAGAAGAATCTTCTGTGCTGTCATCATCATCTTCGCCTCCAAATGTAGAAAGTGATGGTGAAAAAGATACTAAAAATAAAACCAAGACTATATTGAGATCTCAATTTTTTGAATGGGTGTCTAAAAACTTTGCTCATCCATTGAGTGGATTGAATGATGGAGGTGACTTTGAGAGTGCCATATACTATGAACGCGATTGGAGGTAATCAATATATAGATATAGATAATAAAATAAGATTAAATTCATTAAAAGCTAAAATAACCATTGTTCTGAAGTCCACATAAATAATTTTAATTTTCAATAGGTATACTCGAAATATGGCTCTTCGCAAAGAAGCACAAGAAGAACAAAACAAAGTGAATAACTTAAATTGTAAAATAGAACATCAAATATTTTCATCAAAATGTAAACAATCACCTAATTCATTAGTCTTTCATCCATATGATCCACATGTAGTTGTAGCTACTAAAGATTATTTAACGTAAGTTATTATTATTATCTCTTTTTTTTGAAGCAAACTTAAATAATATTTTTTATGTTTTCATAAAATAAATATTTCAGAGTGTGGGATTATCAAAGTAGCTATAAATTAAGTCAATGGAAACCTGATCTCAGAAATCATAATCTTGATTTATCATATAGATCAGCACCACACTTATCTGTAGTTGAACTAATTAACAGTCATGATGTTTCATTAATATTGGCTGGTTATAATGATGGAAATATTCAGGTTTGGTCTCAATTCATTGATGGTCCTCCTAAATTGGTTTCTGGTTGGCACGCATTACCTATTTGTAAAAGTCCTAGTTTCGAGAGCTCTTCAAGTAAGCGGTTCATAACCAAACATTTATCGACTACAATTATGTACAATATGGTAATATTTCTTTTGGTTTTCCAGTGGCACTCCAATGGGATCAAAGATCTTGCCATCTAATCTGTGCAGGTGATTCAAGAGTCATAAACATTTGGGATATTGAAACTGAAACTAAATTAACAGCCTTATCCACTGGAGTTAATGCTTCTGTGACGAGTCTCTCCATGCAATTAAAAGGTAAGAGTTCAAATACTACTAACAAGATATTTATTTAGGGAAAAAATAATTACTTTTTTAATTTAATTTTTATTTGTTCGTAAATGTATTCGACAGTTTTGTCATAGTAAATAAAAATAAAAATAATATAAATATAAAAATATAATATAAAAATTTTACTATAAATTTTACTTACATTTCTTAAATATTTATAGAAATCTCATCTTAATGAAATATGTTATAAAATAAAATGTTTGAGAATGTGTGTTATGTAATAATAGTAGCACAGTTATTAACCGTTTTATTAAAACAATTTGCTAGTTTTCACTGTTCATTGTAATTTATTCGTTTACTTAAACTTAGCAAATTTTGATAATATATTTTATTCATTGGGGCTACAATTAAGCAATCCGTGGATAATAGTTTCATAAAATACAAAAATTGATTTAATTATATTTTTTTAATGTTTAATGTTTTTTTAATGATCTTGAAAATCAATGGCATCTTAGTACATTAATTAAATTAACACAAAAAGATTTTATATATGAAGAAATATTATTTTGCCTTTAGACTATAATAATGAATATTTTTATATTAATACAGAATATTTTTAAGTAAGTTATACTTTGTCAATATTCGTCATAAATTTAATTATAATTTTGAAGATAAGTCTACAAAAATGTCTATTATTTACAATTTTTGTTGTAAGAGTTTCCGACTTTTATTTTTAGCAATATGTTAGAATATTATTTTTTATACAATTAACATTAAATCTAATGATTTTATTTTACAATTAAAAATGTTATTCATTTAGAAAATAATATATTTGCTGCTGGTTGTAAAGATGGTTCCATTAAAGTATTTGATAAAAGGCTACCACCAGATGAAGCTAGAATAGCCTCTTTTATTGGACATCATAGTAAAATACTTACCTTAAGGCTACAAGATGCTTCTGTAGTATCTGCTAGGTAAGTAATTTTAACTTAGTTGGTAAATAAACTAAAAAATTTCTCCATCCGACATAAGACTTTAATTTATATTGATATATTTATTATGTGTTTTTGAATAAATGCTGTCTAAATAACTTTAAAATTTAACGTTTCTCTCTCTTATTTTTTTTTATTTTTTTTATTTATTTTTTTTTTTTTGTCAATATTAATATGTTTATGTGTACCTAAATGTGTATTTCTAATTTTACTAAATTATTGAAAATTTATGTATATATTAATTTTTTTTATTTGAAGTTTTATAAAATATAATCTTCAAAAACACATACATTTATATAAAAAATGATGGCTTTTCATTAAATAAATCATCTGATATAATATAAAATTAAATTTATAACAATATGTAATAGTGCTTATGGGGATATCAAAACATTTGAGTTTGGTCAAAGTGCATCACAGCGAGAATTTCATGTCAATAATATGCACTCTGCATCCATTCATTCAATGTGCAATATAATAGCATGGTAAATATAAATTGTTTTAATGATCATGATTATTTTTAAACCTAACAAACTTTGTATGTTTAGTAGTAGTGTAAATCAAATGTTATTGTTCTACAACACAGAGGGTCAATTATTGAACTCATTGAAGTTATCAGATTGGTTCATGAGTTCACGTTATCCACCGTTAAGGACCACTACATTTCACCCTCAGAAAGTTTTGCTTTCTACTGGCGCTATGGATGGAACAATAGCATTATATTCAATTGATCCCAAAAGATAATGAATGTAGTTTATACACTTGTTTTTTTTCTGTTAATTCATTTTTGTTATTGTTCTTTTTCTAACACTTTAAATATTCATGACACTCTTTTATTGTGCTCAAAGATCGATATTTGACTGAACATTGATTTTTTATGTACTTAGTATTTTTCTGTACATAAAAAATTATCTTATTATTTTTTTAAATTAATATTATAAATATTATTGTTACTCTGTTATAATTGAATGTCTTGTACATCCTGCCATAAATCATTTATATGTTCAAACAATTCATCTAGTTTTTTATGCCTCTGAGCCAAAAAAAACTCTTGCAAATGAGCTGGAACCACCGGTTTGTTTTGTATAGATATTTCATTTATAAATCTCTTCTGATCATCTTCTGTGCTGTCTGGACGGAACCGAGCAAACATTTGCAATAACTGATAGTTCGAACATGTACCAATATACTGTTTGAAATCAACACGACCCGGCCGAACCAGAGCGGAATCTAATCTGAAATCAATATGTGACAAGAATAGTTATTTATTCCTACTTTAATTGGACTGTACTCTGCTTATTTTTCAAAGTTACCAACAGGAAGAGTGAAATTTGTGGCTTGAAATTGCCTTTTAGCCTTGAGTATTTCCAAAAAGGATATTAAATACCAAAAAAATAATTATATTAACAAATATCATTGTAGGTATATATGAAAACTTTGACCCATATTTTGATGCCAATTTTTTAACATCATAGGCGAACTTTACTAGCTAAAAATGTGTTAAAATAATTTTTTTAAATTTTGATTTTAGTTATTTTGTTAATCTCAATTTTACTTTATTTTTCAATTTAAATTAAAAATGATGACATTTCAAATTACTAAATTTTAGTGTTTTGTAATATATTTTCCTATAGGATTTTTGTTTTATTTCCATTTTATGATCACTAGTTATAATGTTGCACCAATCATAACTTCAAAAAATATGCTTAATACATATTCATTTTTGTTTTGTATTTTTATGTAAATATAATTGTTAATTTACAAAAAAAAAAAAAAAAAATACCTATTACTTTAATTTATTTAATTTATTGGTATTTAATCATATGCTTTTCTTATAATTATGAAATATCAATACTTTTAAAATAAATTAAATTAAATGAATGTTATAATGTACATTTTATGTACTTAAATACATTCATATCAAAAATAATATACTTGTTATACATTACAACTTGAGCAATATTGTCTACTCATTTATTAACTATTAGTAGATTCAAAAAGTTTAAAAATATCAATAATGTATTACATATTTTGGTTTCTCGGGTCACTAAAAACTAGTAGGTTATGTGGTCTAAGATTAAAAAAGTTGGTGAACCACTGTAATGTAATAATAATAGCATGTACCTTTCAATGTAGTTGGTTGTCATGAATAGAATTCGACCCTCGGATGATACAACCCCATCCAGAGCATTTAGCAAACCACTCAGCGTCACTTTGGCACTACCCACTGTCACAATGAGAAAAAAAAAAATCGTTACAAACGGATTATAATATGGTGAAAAACGATTGACTCTCTTCAAAGGTATTTAATAAGATAGCTATAAATAAATAATTTTATCAGGAGGGCTATTTTGTGTTTTAAACTACTGCCATTTTGTGATGAAATTAAGATGATAATATATATTTATCTTTATACTCTGAGAAATATTAATTTATCCAAAGATAACGTTTTGGATAAATTTACAAAACATGATATGAAATAAAAAAATGAAAAACAAAATTTGTTATTAAAAATTAAAAAGGCATTTAGTTCATTATTATTTATTTGTGTAAAGGTATTTTCAGACTTGCCCCCCCCCACCACCATCAAAATTTCAACCGTGCAGCAAGAGTACCGAAATCAACCCCAACATTTTACCCGAAAACCCTCCCTCACAATCAATCCAAGGAGTACGTGTTATATATAATGTACAAACCTACAACAGTTTCGCCTTGCCTGCTGCCGAACATCGCATCGATGTCCTCCAAGAGCACGAACGACTTGGTCGGAACCTCTCCCATCAGCTGAACGAGCTGCTCGTCAGACATCTTCACGTCGTTCAGGCTCAACACGCACAGGTTGTACTTGAATTCGCCCGCCAGCGCCAAGATCAGCGACGTCTTGCCACAGCCCGGCGGCCCGTACAGCAGGTACCCCCTGCGATACGGTATTCCTGGAACGAGAACGGCGAAGCATAACTAAAACGCGAAGCATCCCGCCTGGGACGTCATTGATTCGAGTTTGCGGTGCCCATCAGTGTCGCATTTAGACAATTTGCACCCCTGGGGCAAAAAAAATTAGCGCCCATTACAGGGGCTTACACATAGGGAGATAGATCCCCCATGAGCTCTTAAGATTTTGAACATCAATTATTGATTATTAAGTTCTTAATAATTCTTAATAAGGGATTTTATAAAAAGTGTATAGATTTATAATTTAGTGAACACCCTTCCTCTCCAGAGAAAAAATTGAACGTATTCTAGGAATCCCATATAGATATCCTGTATTTTATTCCTTAAATTTTCATTTCACTTTTCAATTTTAAATGAGAATATCTACGCCATGTAGGTAATTGTAATGTACCAACAAAATATATTAATAATCTTTATTAATAAAAATTCTCAATACCCCTGTCGATATACCACGATCGGTCGTCCACGAAGTCCCGCACGTCGCGCAGTATCCGGTCGAACACTCCCTCGTCCAATATGACCGACGACATTGACCGGGGCACTCGGGGCTCACCGAAATTGTGCCATGTGTCGTAGGACGGCACCATGAGCGTGGTCCCGGATTCCATGACCGACATCGCGTACCGTCTGGCTGCAGCAGGAGAACACGATTGTTTTTTATTTTTACGTTCAAGTGGAGATTTCCGCGCGGAAGTATACAGGACCTACGAAGGCTTTACTACCTCGCACCATCCTTCACGCGATTCGATTCCGATGCATGTCTCGGCTGGATTTTATGTTGCACGCGTTCGTGTTTATATTTGAGCCCCTACCGTTGGCGTGACTATGGTGGTACGTGCACACGGTCAAGTCCTTTGAAACCCGAGTGTTGGGGAATTTATGTCGAGCAAAACGCAAAAGGAATAGAAAAAATAAACATATATTGCACGAAGACTGTTCTCGAGTGTCGTTTTTTATCGGACCAATAAAGCTATTTTGATACGCGAGCCTTAAACTGTTTCGATCTTCGAGTCAAATATTGTCGGTTTAGCCTTAGATCCTGGGCCGTAACAAACCTATGCTCTGCGAGAACAATAAACCCGGCAAACCACCGTACCACTGGGATTGATGCATTTCGCGTTTTCTTCTTTCGAGAGCCTAAATGTTAAAAAATATAACTGTAAGGATACTATGCGAATTAACAGTATATTTTATTTAACTAACTACTATTATAGTATTCGATTTAGTTAATACATTTTGGTCTAGTTCATAGTCAAGTAAAATAAAACATAGAATATCATTACACATCTTAGAACTTATATGTATATGTAGTCGTATGACTACGAAACTGGAATCGTGTCCACCAATCGTGCGCGATATTAATAAAACACGGATTGAAAAATGCTCCTACGTGTAAAAGTATTGATGATTTCGAAAACGCATTGTATATGTGAACGTGTGGTAAATACTTACACTCTTCCAGAATTTCGTTCAGCACGTGTTTGTTTCGACCCCAAATGGACAGGTACAGTGTTTCGAACGGCCTAGTCCCATATTCGCTTGTCATCACAGGGTTGCGGTTCCGTTTTAACACTACCGTGTGGCCCTTGTACCTGCACCGGTCGACGGTTAAGAAATATAGTGGTGGTCTGACAGTAACAAAATCTTAATGAAAAATTCAAGCCCACGCACTCCCAATAACTGCAGTCGCGGTGATCTGCATCGGTATATCCGTACGATACAAGAAAAAGAAAGCAGACAAAAGCTGTAGGCACGATTTTCGAAAGGATACGAATAATATATTTGGTCGGTCCTATCTACAACCATTACCTACGTAGGTAGGCACCGCTACTGGAAGCACGAGAGCATGTTTTGGATTACACTTTTTGTGTATTACAATTACATGTCGACGTTTAAATAAATATAGAATTCAGTTTTAAATTTTTTTTTGTTAAAAACATAGTTTAACTTTGATTCTAATTTCTTTATTCTCTTGTAACTTCATTACTACTGCCACGGTATAAACATAAAGTATGTATAACTGTGCGAAAACACTGCTTAAGCCTATGAGGTGGTGGTCGAAGAGACAATGGGTACATGGGAAATGTTTTTTTTTTTTTTTAATTACTCTATCCATCTATATAGTATATAAGTATTTCAAAATATTTTTGATACCATTACAAATACAATTTCCATCTAAGGAAAGTTTTACTTCACGAAATATGGACAATTAAATAGTAAATAATATTGCTCATTACAGGCGTTGGATGGATTTTAGTAATCATCATCATTATTATTATTATTATTATTTAGTGTTCGGTAAATATTTAATTTATTTTTTACTTGAACATGTGTTCACCAGCACTAGGCTCGTAATCGAACTTTGGAATCTCAAGGCTCGATTCAGTCTGGGGCATAGTCGTGGTCACAGAAAAATGCAGTAGCTGGTCATTGCAGTGTCTGGCTATCCACTGCAACAGCCAGTGATAACATTTATCCGAGTTCGAGACTTCGAGTTCGGTAATGTAGTTGCGCCAAAAGTATCCTTTGACCAGCTCCACCGTCTCGTTGACGGCCAAAGAAGCTAGGCTCAGGCACATCAGGCCAAGCGCTCTGGAAACATACGTGCTGGACACTGCGGCGAACGCGTAGTCCTTAAACAATTTGCTCGCGTGACCTCTGCGCAAATAGAACAAAAACCAACGTACGGAGAAATCTATATTAAACCACATGTCTTTGTCGAACACGCGCGTGTTTGTAAGCGATCGATTTCGGTGTGAAATTACTTACGGCATCGGAGTGCGTAACGATCGAACGGTTCGGCAACGGGGACGACGCCAAGTGAGAACAATGGAGAACTGGACGTGGACACAACGGTCGCCGAGCGAAGGTAATCGTTGCGCGTTCGAGCGCAGTAAACGGCCAAAACGTGCGGGGCGGACAGCTGTGTTTATAAAAGGTTATTGTAACGCGGGGGCACGCCGAACGGAGGCAGAAACGGGGACGCGCCGAACGCGGACCGGCTCTCTCTTGGACGTTCGACGACCGTGATAGCACGTGTACACCGTTATCGGACAACAGTTACCGCCACGAAGCAATCAGGTTACCGGTACCACGGTTCGTGGTCGGTTCCAAGTCGAACCACCGACCGCGAAACGATGATAATGCGCGTGAAAATGAATTCGACGTTGACACACACACACACACGAATGCGTTCATAATGGTACGCGCGCGCGCGCGTGTGTGTGTGTGTTTCTCCCGTTCTCAAAAAGTATAAAATGTGTCGACAATCGACTGACCATGTTCCTAGTGACTCCGACAATTATCAAACATCAGCGCGACGTGATCAATCGAAAAGTCGTTTTATGTTTATATATATATATATATATATATTTTTTTTTAACAATAATTCTTTCACCGTAAACGTCGTCGTTGCGCGCGCGCCCGACGTTTACGCACGGCGATGCCGACACATCGTGTACGTATATTCTAGACGGTTCCGTAAAACCCATTATGCTTCGAGGCTGTAGGTACAAGCCGTTCGAAATAAATGCGTCCGCGCACCTCGAATGCAACGATGAAATCGCGTTTTGTTTTCCGTCAATCGTAACGCACGACGACCGCCTGTGCGACGAGAAATGTTCATGATATTAGTGAGATCCTGTTGCGTGCACACCGCCTTGAGCGATTGCCAAATTGCTAACATTTTCAGCGCACGAGACCGTTATAGAAAATCGATTTTGTTCCGAACACAGTCGATGGTGCACGCCAGAGGCGTACTCAAGGGTGGATTTCGAGAAATCGAAAAAAAATAAATAAATAAATAAAAATGACAAAAAAATATCAAAAACCTTTCACGCTACAGCTCATGTCAAAACATATCAAATATTTATAAAAAAAAAAAATCAGCAAATAATGAAAACATGGATTTAAAAACCCAT
>NW_020273302.1:0-33580 GCF_003268045.1 Sipha flava
TCAACGAAAATGTACAAAATGTATTTTATATTATTTCTTTAAAAAAATACCTCGTTTACACACTTTGCATTTTTGGATAGGTTTATTTTATTTGTACACATTCGTGATGCATCTACACAAACGGTATGATTATATTTGAATGTGCCATGATCGGATTGCCGTACATGACATAGTATTCTCTACGTTAACCACTTTATCAGGAATCCTGGACATACCGCGTGTATCACGTAAATTATAATATTGTTTAATGCATGTACTTCAGACCGCTTAACATGGTTACATATTAGCTGTGAAGTATAACCACGGTTTATCGGACGAACCTGAAATATAGTCTATCTACTACTGTATTACTGAATACGATATCCTTATAATGTTAACAATAGCGTTCGCGGTACGGAATAAGGAGGATGTGATGCTAAATAATTTTTCCGGTCGCTTTGTACGCGTCGTCGGGTCGTCGCTGCTTCGAAACCGCTACACAAATATCTACACCGATGTTTGTTCAATCGGTACCCTATATCATAGCAATATGTACGCGTGTGCTCGGATCCGACACGACACCATAACGAAACTCGTCGATCTCTCCCAACCAAATATTGTTTTTGGCGAAGACGCGCTTGAATCATGTTTAGGACAAAGTACACAGACACATATAGTTTATAGACACGTTATTGGCAGTAAAATAAATAAATCGTCAGAAAACTGATATTATATTGCGTGTTGGTAATTATTAAACAGACGTCTCCCCTTTGATCGTAGCTGTTGGCACTTTACCGATTTTCTCAGGTTTCTTAACTTATACATGTCATGGTAACGAGACGATGTCGTATAGAATAATGGAGCCCGGAATAGTGATGTGTTAAATGTGTGACAAACAACGGGCACGATTTTGCCGAACATCCTTAACCGAAATATAATTCGTGAAAGCTAATTAATTATATGTTGGCCTTAAAATACCAGTAATCAGATTATTAAATACATGTATTTGCATTTATTAATGAACAATCGAACACCGCGTTACAGGCGCAATTTACTGGAGATTAGAATGCTTCTCAGCATAACGTAATGATTAATTTCCGAATTGGAATAATGTTTTTAAAAATTTACCAAATTTTAGTTGATGATTTGTGAAATTAAAATGATTGTAAATCTTGGTAAAAAAAGACGTTTTTCAAAAAGCGTTAGACGTTTTGTGGTACAATGATTGAAATATAATTTCTTAATGTAATAAGTTTTTAAACATTTTTCTGGTTTTTATTTAGTTCTACTGTTTATGAGCATTCGAATTTTTATTAGGTATATTCTAAACATGAATATCGTTTGTTTACAATCGGTTTCATAGCGTTATTGAACACTGATATTTGAAAATTCACAACATTATGAAATTGTGTGGTGAAACCCAAAAATTCACTCCATTAACTAAAAATATCCATAATTTCTATAGAATATTATAATATTTTAATTAATAATTTCATCTCGTGTACTCCTAGGGTAAGATATTAAACATGTGAGACAAATCATACGTATTTTGATATGTAATCGCTAATATTTTCCTTCATTTTTTTTTCTGTTCGTAACAAGTGTTTTTCCTATTTGAAAAAAAAAAATAATTAAAAAATATTTTCTTGGCAAATTTATCATTTTATCATGTAGCGAACTGTATACGAATTACAGTATCTTGTAATATATTATTAGGTCAGTTCTACCTGACATAGTTTGCTATAACTCTGTGCGGTTTACAAAACAATTCGTTTAGGATTATAAACAGTGAAGGGACGACTTCTTTAGTGCGTAAGCCTGATTTTTGCTTAAACACGTAGGCATACAGTATTCTGTAAGTAAGGTAACCGGTAATATTACATCATATATTTAATATAATTAATGTATTAAAATTAAATATTTATTAATTTTTTAATTTATTGATATAAATGTAGATTTTTGTTAAATTTTCTTTGGTTAAATACCAATAATCATTTATTTATTTTTTATTTATTTTATTTATTTTTTACATATAAACGGGCTTGCGCCCAAGTAAAATGGTACATATAACGTGATAATATAATAAATTATTATTAATAATATTCTCCATATGACAAATTATTAGAAACAGTTTTAAATAATAATTATAAACTAAAATAACTTATATACTAATGACGTGGGGATCCTCATTTGCTATTCTTACCATGCGATTTATAGGTTCATTATACATGTAATTAGTTGAACAGAAAGGGACGTGAAATGGAATCGAGTTGCGAGTTAAACGCGCAGGCACTCTAAAATTAATTAATGAGAGAAGTGTTGGAGCGTCGATATCCGAAGAAATAAGTTTAGTGAGGAAGGAAATATTTTGAGAATATCGACGGCTAGCTAATGTGGATAGGTTGAACTTAGATAGGACAGGGGAATAATCATGCGGGGGGCAAGGAATTTTCAATGAGTAGCTTGCGTAATTGAGGAATTTCCTTTGGACACCCTCAAGTTGACGACAATGATTAGTACAATGCGGATCCCAAACCACTGAACCATATTCAAGAATTGGTCTGACGAGAGCGCAGTAGAGAGATTTGAGTGAGTTAGTAAATTTAAATTCAATTGAAACTCTTCTAATGAATCCAAGTAACTTATAGGCTTTACATAAAATGCTAGTTATATGTGAGCGCGGAGAAAGAGAGGGCGTGAATATAAAACCTAATTCACGTATAGATTCAATAGATGAAACTCCAGTTCCATTTATTAAGTAGGTATAGATTATAGGAGACCGATTTCTGGTGAAGGACATCGAATGACATTTAGCAATGTTGAGATTCAGGCCTAGGGATTCACTCCAAGTGACACACTTGTCAAGATCACTCTGGAGAAGTGAACAGTCTTCCGAGGTTCTAATAAGCTTGTACAATTTCATATCATCTGTGAAACATAACAGACGGCTATGGTGTAGTACCGATTGAGCATTATTGACAAATTGGGAAAAGAGTAATGGTGAGATATGGCCTCCTTGGGGCACACCCGAAGTGGCAATAAAGGGTTCAGATCTAACATCGAACAGCTTAATCCACTGAGGCCTATTAGTTAAGAAAGATTCAAACCAAGACAGAAGAGGCTCGCCAAAACCAGAAGATCGAAGTATGTGAAGGAGAAGTTTGTGGTTAACAGAGTCAAATGCCTTGGAAAAATCGGTGTATATAACATCAACCTGAGTACCTACATTAAAAGAACCAAATATATAATTACACAAAGTGATGTTACATGTGACCGTAGACCGTCCTGGGCGAAAGCCATGTTGTTCATCAGCGAGTAGTGAACGGTTTACTGATGGTTGAATGTCATTTAGAACAAATGCTTCAAATATTTTGGATATGTGGCTAAGTATAGCAATAGGCCTATAGTTTTCAATCTCAGAAGTGTTATTAGATTTAGGAATAGGGGTTAATGAACTGATCTTCCAGATCTCTGGAAATATTCCTTGGTCAAGAGATAGGCGGAAGAGAGCCCTACGTGGAAAAGAAATAACATGTCTTAGGTTGTATAAAAAGTCACCTGATATACCATCGGAGCCTATTGATGTGACATTACGAAGGGAGGTTATTTAAAACGCTTAATGGTAGATAATACTTAATTTAGGGAATTTATTGATTCCGCCGAAACTTCCGGTTTTAAAAAAACTACTTATCCACTCTGCCGGTCATTGATTCTGTCGGTTACTGTTCTTAAAAATAAAGCTTTTAAAGACTAAAATAAATTTGTTAATAATTTATCAATAAAACTAAATGATAAAAATATTTCTATGAATATGTATGTAAAATACGTTTCTAAATATTACCAAAAGTAATTTATTATTAAATTATAATATTATATTATTATAATTAAATTAAACAATTATTAATTTTTTTTTTGTCATTTGAGTTTATTTATATTTGTTTATATTTCATAAAATTTGAATTTTTTTATTTACTATTTTTCTTCTATAAATATAATCATGTGAAAATAGGAGTCGTCGAAATTTATAATTCATTTTTTTGAATAGTAGCCAGTGGGATCAATAACCGGCAGAATCGATATAGTCCCTTAATTTATACCATAATAATGCATTTGCCTACATTACATAAATTAATACACAAACATATTTAACTTGTTTTATTTTGAAACAAGTAAAATAACTCAATAATAAATGTAATTAAAAAAAAATTGCGTTATTAATTTTTTAAATAGACATTTTACTTTATCTAAAAACAGTTGTTCATGGTAATGGCTTTTTAGTTAATTAAACTTTATTCTCTACATAGATTGTATTTGCTGTAATTTGTGAAGAATTATTTTGTGAAAATAGTTATGAGATATATAATTCTAAATAGCAACTATCTTTAGGTAAACTTCTACATAACTATGGGTACTAAGATATCTTTTCATATAATTGTAGTGATTCTTTATTTATATATTTTACCTCTACAACTTTATTATCAGAGTCTATGGGTCTTTATAATACAATTTTTTTTTTTTTTGCAAAATACGAATAATTTAAAACTATATATCATGTCCAAAAACGAGCGATAAAATCTAAATTAATGTTGAAAATACTTGACTACAAGCGATACACTAGTCCATATATACCACAAACTATTGACGTAAAAAATGTCCTATGCAGAGTGGAAATAATATCGTTAGGTATTCCATATTACTTTCGTCAAATGATTACCAATACAATTTTTGATGAATTTTTGGTTGCTATAACAACATATTCATCACTAAATTTTATACATAATTGTTAGTCATTAACAAAATTGGTTAATTAAAGTCTTGTTTATTTAGCCACACAGTCAAAAGATAAATAAATTATGCAGTGGGAATAAAATACGAGTACTTCAAAAATAATAGTATATATGGTAATAGAATATTTAAAAACTAATTCCGAAAATATTTAGAACAACCAATACTAATTGATTATTTTGGAAACTACTAGTTATTATTGTTATATTTTATTTCTTTTTTAGCGTTAACTTTTGAAGATAATCTGGACCAAATATAATAATATTTGGGCACATGTATACTTAGTCAATAGCCACGGTTGTTGCTTGATGTGTAACAGAACTTTCAATGTAATAATAATTTTGTAAATTTGAAAAGATTCAATACTTCCCTATATAAGCACAATCTACTCAAAATGCAACTATTCAAAAATTATAATTGATATCTATATATATATATATGAGTTTTAAAAGATATATTTTGGTTAAAAAACGAAATATTCTCGGTTAGGTACTTACAATATAATATGGTGTAAAGTTATGATTTCATAAGTTAAATAGAAACATCCGTATAATTAATATATAATTATATAAGAAGCAGGTAACAGTATAAAGGATAAAAAGTAATACAAATGACATAAATATTTGAAACAAGCAATTTTATGTGATCTGAACAGTGGTGGTACCAGGATATTTTACTAAATAGGGCTAATGGAAGGCAAAAAATTATTAGGTTAATTATTGTAAAAATGAAATGTTCATTTTTAACTATAAATAAAAATAATTTAGTACAAGACATAGAAATATGTAAATAAATCATAAAAATAATATGAAAAAAATATATAATCACATATCCATTATATATTAACATTAGAGAAATACGTGTAAATGGTTTAATACTAAAAAAACTAATTATTTTATCATAAATATATAATCAAGTCTAATAATTGTCTCTGTAGTGTATTATAATATGATTATCACCTTTTACGGACCTACCTATAGTGATTGTTAAAATTAATAACTATGTATTCAGTCATATGAATTAAATTTTTATTAGTAGTATCCTCTTTCTTCTATGTTAAAAAAATATTTTTACTTATTATAGCATAACCTTGCATGTTTATGTTATTAATTATAACATTAAACAATTAAAAAATGGCATGAAAAAATTAAAAATTATTAATTTATCAACGTTAAATTGGATATATTCTGTATGTACTTATATCGTTGATTATTTTAAACAGCGATGTACGTGCTCGATTTTAAATTACACTTTAACTTCTCGTTATAACATATGTATGTTATAGTTAAAGTATTGAATCAGTTAGTTTATGAAATAACTAGATAATTTGTAAAATAACTAAAACGTGTAAGTAATGAATATAGTTTATACTTTAACTTGTTATTTTATACATTCCCTGGTATTACTTCATTAATGTGTCAAATTGATATATTCATAAATGTACAATATCGTTATTTTACTGTCCATCATAGCAATAAATTTAATAAAACTGCCGTTTTTGTTGTCGGTGACTGCAGTGATCATGTATGTTTATCGTGTAGATAAAGTTATCGTTGTACATGTATTATTATTAAGATTGTCAATAAAATTGATAAGGTTTAAAGTTTAGCAATAGGCTTACAATCACACGCGTTCAGTGTTGGTTCGTTTGCTTCTACAATAGCCTTGCATACACAAATAAATAATTAATTAAATTTAAAATAAATAAAATATTATAAAATTTTTAATGTATTTTTTGCTTTAACATTTATCAAACTAAAATTGTATAGAATAACTAGTTAAAGTATAATTTTCATTTATGATTTTGTACTTTAACTATCATTCGTAAGTAATTCATGAATTACCAAGTTATTTCATAAAATAACGGAATTCAATACTTTAACTGTAACATATATATATATATATATATATATATTTTATTAAATTATAAGAAGTTAAAAAATTAAAACCTATATATTTATCACATATGTTAAATATATTTGAATATTGATCAATGCTTTTCCTTGGAAACTCAATTGATACAATTTTTATAATTGTATCTTATGTTAGTGCAACTAATACAATATTGTTTGAGTTAAATAATAGGATAAAAATTATAATAAATTTAAAAAAATATTGAAATCGGACTCTTAATTTTATTTGTATATTCGAACTATTGCAGCAATGTTATGGTATACCTACATAGCACATTTACCCATCAATAAACAATTATACATCTACAATATTTTTATCATTCGAATAGTAATACATTCATGAATCACTGTGTATAAATTACATTCCTCAAATGTATAAAATTCATAATAATAATTTTAGACGATGGAAAAGTTTACGTTTTAGATGAAAATAAACATCTTGTATGTCTGATATTTTTGGTACATCTACGGCTGTTTATTAATTTTACTAATTAAACGTGCGTAATGAACTCTATTAAATGTACATGCTATTTGAATCTTCAATATCAAAATAATATTGAAATACATGTTCTTATTACTGATTAGGAGAATAATTAATACTGAAAATGCTCCCATACAATTTAAACAGTATATATAGTCATGCTTATATGTTCAAACAGTTGTGTAACTGGCGAACTGCATGGCGAACTGTGGGTATATCAGGATTACGAATTGCAAAGAAACGCAAAACTGTACAAGATTCACATTTTTACTTTACCTTCAAAACGAACATTTTCCACTATAATTTTTTAAATAAATAGACTTTGTCTAATTGTACATTTAGAGATGAAATTATAAAAATAGCACTAGGGAGTTCATACAGGAAATATCATATGAAGAAATTATCGATGAATTCAGCAGTCTTGAAGCGAGAATAACAAATTCTCAAAGTTTAAAATTTACACTGTAATAATTACTTATAAATATAAATTTTATTCTTAAAAAAAAAAAAAATTAGTTAAACTAAAAGTTAAAAAAAATATCATCTTATCAAATTTTTAATTGGTTAAAAGGCGTTTTCTTCCAAGTTTGCCAGGGGCACTATTGAGTCTTCCTACGCCACTGTATACAAAGGGACTCTCTGAGCGTATACACGTTTTTTCAATCTCAGAGTATTAAACGAATAGCCTGTGTTATACAACTTACAAAGAGAATGAACAATTTAATTACATTACACTTTATCTTATTCGACATTTGAAAACGATTGATATTTAAAATAATATACTAAATTATCATTGTGGAACAGTATTTTTTTATTACGTCAATGAAGAATAATTTGATTTATTATATTTTTATTAGTCCTATATGATTCATGCAGTATGGATAACCTTTATTTTGTGTTTTCTTAAAATCGTTTACTGTTATGAGTTTATAAAAGAAATTAAATATTTAGAAGTTTCTTCATTTTTTTTTTTTTTTTTTTGCTATTTTTACTTAATCCTTTAAAGTACTTAATTTTAATTTTAAATCCCACTGTAAAAAATATTTTACTTTTAAAAAATAACAGCATTTAATTAAACTCTTTTGTCAATAATTATTATTTTAAAACGTTCTTCTGAGATATAATTAAACACCAACTATATTCGAGCTCATTAGAGTTATAAATGTAATAATGTTTGGATGTATACGATATGATATAAAATATAAATTATATTATTATTTGTGGACTTAATATTTATATAATATTATCATAAACTGTGTTTAATTGGATTTATCTTTAAAACTCTGTTCAATACGATTAATAATGTCTTTTAAACTGGTTTATATTTATGCAATTTCAACATTTTCTGTAATCCAAGTCTTGGGTAAATGTGTACTTATAATGTTAATAATTAAAATTCACGCATGTGTACATTCATCTCGATCTGCCTTAAAATAAAGAAACCAAGAAAAACCTCTATTCATTGTGTTTTGTTTAAAAATAAAGATTTAACTATCTGTGTAGTTATCATGTAATTATTTCATTGTCTAAAATAATATTACACAATATAATACAATTATACACAGCCGATGAGTGTACATTTTGATTCGTGTGATATTTGAAAAATCTTACATTTTCTAGTTTTAAATTTTTAGTACCAACATCATTATTCTTTTTCGTTCGATGGTCATTTTTTTGTAGCAACTTTAATTTATTTATTACACAGTATGGACAATTTTAAAGTATTTAATCTTTTCTCAAAAGCTCTAATTGATTTAATTTTTTCTCTTTTGAATATTCTATTTCGATTTTGACCCGTTTCGCGTAACTAACACATATTTAAATTATTAACTAAACATTTTTAACTATTAAAAGTATATTTTAAATATTCAGAAAGGCCTAAACTAATAACAACAAAATACAACAATACAACAATATACAAAAAAAATACATAAAATAACCGTTTCTAATGAATTACTTCATTAAATATAACTTAAAATATCCCTACGCAAATAAATATTGTATAAAGCGATCGTATTAATTAAAATAATGTTATTCAAACGGTTTATAATCATCGAAATCTATATTCTGAGAAATCTGTTTCGAGCCATTCCCAAAACGGTCTGTCTTAATCACGATTTGTTCATACCGCAGACCGTTTTAGTTTTCCCTTAGGTGTTAAACTGTTAGAAACAGAACTGCTCTCTCGTAAGACACGGTGATTGGTTATTCGAATAAAGCTTTTAGCTTACAACTACAAAGGTCGCATGAGTATTTGAAAAAATAAAATCAATTCTAATAATTTTCTAGTCGTATAAGTTTTAAAGACAATCTACAATCAATATGACTTATAGGAAAATCGAGTTGTTTGCGGTAGTTTATGTGAATGTTAGCACTTTTACCTGGATACAATAACTTTTAACTTTTTTTTTTCACATTTCAGGGATCCGAAGATTCAGACGTCATAACAAATACAGCGGACCTGTCTCTGGGCATTGAAAAAGAAGCGCTGCGGCGCGAAAATGAGCACAGAGCTCGTTCACAACTACTTAACAGTCGTGTAAGTACCTACATTGAGTTAAACAGTACCTACACATTTAGCAAATCTTGAAACAATGCACGTATTGTTATGGGTGATCGCCCAATATTTCTAATACATTTTTATCTATTGAACTTGAATACAATTGGAATTACATTAATTTGAATTGGTTGAGTCTTAATCTTATAAGAAAATACTCAGTTAATATTAACACAATTGAATTAATATACACATTCCTAAGTGCTTTAGACTAAACAATATGACTTTTCAATTAGACTCATTATATTTAAATTTTAGTTTAAAATTACCTATAATGGTTTTTTTAATTTTATAATATAATTTTTATTTCAGACAAAACCGGTGGCGTTTGCCGTTCGCACAAACGTTGCATTCGACGGTAAAAAAGACGATGACTCACCAATACAAGGTTGTGCGATCACATTTGATATTAAAGATTTTTTGCATATCAAGGTATGTTCAATATATTTTATAATACATGTGCAATTAAACGGTTAATAAACATTTTTATATTTATTACAATTTTGATTATAAACAGCACACTTTTTTGAGCGAATGTGTAAGACGGTCCAGTTATTATATTTTTTAAGTTTTTCTAACTTTCATAAATATATTAACAATAAAAAAAAGCCATAAACATTTTTTTTTTTTATTTATTACTGCATACCACAAATAACTATTGTCTGTTAATGGCATCGTACTGAACCATATATATATTACAGTATGTTTGTTTTCAAAGAGATATCTGTGGTTATTGATTAAATTTATAAGTATATAACAGTAATTTTTAAGAAAAATGTTTGCTTTTAAGTCACTGCATAATTATTTTAAATTATAAAACAAATTAATAAAAATGTAATGTTTAAAAATTTTATATTTACAAAAAATTATTTTCTGTTTAAAACAACAGACTGGCTGGAAATCGGTGAAATTCTAATGGACCAGCTAGTCCAAAATTTAGATTAAATAAGTCATAATTATTATTTTTATATTAGTCTTGATATTTTTTACACTTCGCATGATATAATATGATACAACTAAAAAGAACATTTAGTATCTATATAGATATTAGTTTTGTACAAATAGTAGTGTATTCATTTAAAATAATATAATTTGTATCTCATTCGTGTGACTGGAAAATTACCATATTGTAAAATTAGTTATAAAATATTAATTTTTCAAATATAAATAATAAACAATATCACACTGTAAAACTAAATTTTTTCACTCACAGTTTTATTTTTAACTAATTTTATTATCTTATTAAATTTCTCAGTTTTATTCGGTTTTATAATAATGATCATTGAAATAGTAATATCTAGATTAGAGAAAAATAGTTATTTGTACCTATTAATCTTATCAATATGTAATGGTTTTGACTTGTCATTTAAAATATAAATCAATGATTAAGTCAATAATTTTTTCATGTTTGAAAAATTGAATCAAACTTTATTTAAAATCTAAACATCTACAATCAACATTTTCAAAAAGTAGTAACTGAAGAACATTAATACAAATAAACAAATTTATTAATGGTTAAATAAAGAAAAAAACCCTTAACAATATACGTCAAATATCAATTTTTATCTTGAATAAATAGATAAATAAGATAGAATGATAAATTTTTAACATATTTAAAATTTAATAACGAGCACTAAATTCAAATAAAAATTAGCAATACCAAAACCAAAAATTTCAGTTTTATAAAATGAATAATTCATTCATGACGTTGTATGATTCATGTACTTGATTTTATAATTTGAAAATAATAAAATCTAAATGTTTTCTTGTAATTTAATAATATTACATGGGAATGACGTCAAACGTAATCCTAATGCCACCAATTAAATTTGTTCTATATGACTTTAACTATAAATGAATTTAAAACTAAAATCATCCTATAGAATAGTTAATTAATTTTCTATATAAAATGTAGTATGTAGTATAGTAAATGTAGTATGTGTATACAAAAGTATGAACAATTATAGGTATAATTCATAAATTATCAATGATTACATAATTAGAGCTTTGAAAATAATATTATAATTCCAATGGAAAATAAATAAAAATATATAAATGAAGATTTTTTTTTTTTAAAAATCGATAGACATTCAATACTTCAAAAATGATTCCTTTTAGTATATTTCACTGAATATTTGAAAAATAGTAAATATGTAATATTTTACATCATGAAAACATAAATTACGACTATATCCCATTGGTTATAGAATATATTATTGAATAAACTTTTTACTTAACAAGCCACTTGTACTCTGGTTAATAAAATATAATTCATTAAATGTACACAATTAATTCTTGGAAAATGGGTTTATTTCCACCATAAATCAAATTTTTTACTAAATTGTTTTGAATTTGATCTTTAACTATATAGAAATATAAGTCCACTAAATAATAAAATAATTAATTTTTTAAATATTTAATTATTATTTCTTGAAACTAAAATGGTTTTATAATATTTTTTTTATACTTATATCATCACAATTTATTAATCAGTTAAAGTTTATTAAATTATGTTATTTTAATTAAGTGTCTTTACACATCTTATATTTATCTTTATTTATCTTATATTTTAAAAACATAGTAACTACTTTTTTTTGAACTACTTAAATTTCTATGCCTTAGATACTATATAAACAAATAAAAATAAAATTGAATTTAACAACTCTTTGTAAATTTCTCTCAATTTAAGTATTGAGCATAGACGTGTATGCAGCAGATTACCCTGAACACATAGCCTTGATTCTTAAAGTACCAAAAATAAATAAAAATTATGACATATTTGGTCTTTAAATTTATATTATGTGATTTTGTAGTCTATTATAATTATTATTATATTTTTATATTCAGTCTTAGACATTTTCATTTATTTTTGAAACACAAATTATATACTAATGTAATAACAATTTAATCTATTAACAAAATTAAGAAGTACTTTGCTTAAAGAAAGTTAAACAGCTTAATGCTTTTAACTACAGGGCAAGAAATAGCAGTATAAAACTGAAAGATATTATTGATCATTAAAAACTCAGCTGAATGCAGAGTTACGTTACGATCATTTATGATTATTTATAAAATTTATTTTGTTCATTCATTGAAGTATAAATGACTATGTTTTTATTTATTTACACTATTTAAATATATTAATCAAACCATTTCAGGTGTTATATATTTAATTTTCCTTTTTTCGTAATTTATTTTAAATTTCAATTATGTAGATATTTATAATAACTAAAAAATAGCCATTCAGTTACTTTTTTTGAGGAAAAAATTAAAATTTTAAATTAAATAGTTATTTAAACATTTGTGTGTATATTTTTGCTAGAAATTTGAACGCTTAAAAAAAACTTTCAGTGGGAGGGGGAGGCAGCAGCATCTTTTTGTACACCCTAAAAAAAAGGTCTGTATACGCCTATAGTACTGAATGTGTATATTTATGTTTGTAAAACTCAGCTGTTATAACAACACTATAATTTAATACCGAAAAAATGTTATAAGAATAAAGTATAAAAATGTATTTTTCCTTTCATAGAAATTATATAATAGGTACCTATTTTTAACGATGAATCACAAAAAAAAAAAAAAAATAGAATAATCTGTTTTGATTATATTTTGATGAAAATATCAAAGTTATAAATACATACCTACATCTATACATGAAGGTAAAATTAAAAATATAACAATATACAACGATCAAGAAGCTTCGTAAATCCACTTTTACATTAAACGTAGCAAGTACATCGCCTTCAGACCTAATTTGTTCTTGTGATTTTTTTAGACTACTATTATGTATTATATACACTTTGTGAAAGGAACTTTACGACATTCTTAAGAATCCTTAATATTTTATTCACTACTTTTTTTTATAAATTAAGCTTTATAAGTATAAATTATACTTACCACCCTCGTAATGCTCACTGATCATAATTTTGATACTCTTGCTGATCATGTCTCTATGATATAGTACTATATTTATGTTTCTTTAAAAATAAATTTGTTTGAGCAGATATCTTTCTCTTTTCGAACAGAGTATTGACGGTAAATTATCCATTACCAATTATGATAATATTTCACTTATAAATTACCACTTATTCTGATTATTATAACATAATACAAATTTATATAAAGTTGTTTTTATTTTTTTTTTTTCAATGTAAATCTTAAAATAAAAACAGCAATAGTATGATTGTTTTTACACTATTTTCTATTGATTGAAAATTGAAAAGTGAACTAATTGTTATTGTTATACAACTTATACAATATTGATATGAAACAAATTGTATGCAAATACATTTTTATATTTTTCTTATGTAAAAATTAAACTAATACAATTAAAAAATAGTCGAATCCGCTTATTACGATGTACTAGTGTTACGTCTAAAATGATATTCTAAATAAAACGATCTCGAGCCATGATTTGATAAGATTGATATCTCAAGTGTAGTAAATTAGTAAATTTATTTGAGTATAACGATATCTGCTACAACGATGATTCAGATATAACGATTTTATTTTATAATGAATTAGTTTTACTATATCGTATATATCTTATAATACAATTAGATAAAATGAAATTTAATTTCTTCCGGTACGAAGTTCGTGATCTAATCTGTAATAGATAATGATACTGTACATTGTATACAAAAATTTAAAATAATCCATTTACTTATCAACCATATAAATAATTAAATAACAGATAAAAAAAAATTAGGTATTTTTATGAGTATGAAAATTATAAATTATTATTATGCTTAGATTCAAATTATATTCAATGTAATATATATTATTATATATTTATAGTTCCTTTGTTTTTGTTTTATAGAATATAATAAAAAATAAATAATAAGTTATAACATAATAAACAAAATTTGTAGTTCTTACTGTTTATGCAAACAGTAAAAGTTTTATAAACAAAAATCTAATTAATTTAATATTATATTTAATGTAGTGATATAATTATTTCTATTTTTATCTATTAATTTTATTAACCTATGTATTAATATACATAGCTCATAGCCTATGCTATTGAAGGACTTTTGACAATATTACAAAAGTTTTATCATTTGAATACCCAAATAAAATATGATCAATATAAATAGGTTCATGAATTAATTTGTATATCTAAGGAATAAATTTCAAATATACAAAAAAAAAAAATGATTTCATAAATTAGTTTTGAAACCGCTTTATCATAATATTAAATAATATAACCGAATTTAACTAGCAATATTATTTTACTGAATAATTTAACAGTATATAATGGATTATTTTTAATTTATATAAAAAGAAATAGTACTTAACTATAACTTTCCCACTTTGTCATTATTGTTAATAAATAATTAATATTGGTGAATAGCTATTCACCTTATTTTATTGTAAATCTTTTATTCTTAATGTGTTTTTTATTTATAATTTTAACAAAAATAATTTGAATATTAATCAGAAAACAAATTATTGTTATTATTATATTTTGTTTTTAACCATTACAGGAGAAGTATGACAATAACTGGTGGATAGGCCGCCTGGTGAAAGAGGGCTCTGATGTGGGTTTTATACCATCCCCTGCCAAACTCGAACTCTTGCGTCAGATGAACCCATCACGAAGCTCAAAAAATCATTCTTCCAAAAACTCGTCATCATCAAACTTAGGTGGTGTAATAAATGATATGCTGTCTACCAATAAGGGGGGTGATTCAGGGGGTTCCACCCCTCCTACTCCCGGTATGTACTGACTATCCTGGTTTATGAAAAGTAATAATATTTATGATTTAAATTTTTTTGTCTGCGTGTGTTTTGTGTGCAACACAAACGATCACAATATTATTTTTTCATATTTTTTAAACATTTTCTCGGTAAATATAAAAAATAAATTATTATACTATCGAATAAAAAATCGAGTACCATATTTAGAGATAATAAAATATTAGATGTACAAAAAAAATGTGCATGTCAAGCAATCTTGAAATGAATTACTTCGTCAAACATAATTTAAAATACATCTATTTCTTTTTTTTCTTCCAATAATTTATTTTTGACAGAGTGCGTTATGAAACGAAAAAAATTTTAAATTTATGATCAGTGTGAACAGTACTTGTATGAATTTAATATTCATTTTTGGTATAGTAAAGATATCGACAGAAGAATTTGGAGTTTAATATTATTAAACTCTGAGTAAGTAAATAAATGTTTAATTTGATTTATCTAACCAACCTAAAAATAAATTTAAATGTATACTCATAAAAAATAATATAATATCACAAGTAATTTCCGATTTAATACCATTACCTGCTATAGTTGGAATCAATACAAATGTTCACAACTTATTAATTTCCTTAGACGTAATCTACCGTTTGAAGGGCGAAACAGCTAAAATAGATACACTGTCATTGAAAATCAATTGAAACAAGTATACCACGTTAATACACGTCACAGTAGTATCTGTATGTAGTTAAGCTTTATTTAATGAGAAAAAAACGCACACTAATCTCTCTATAAACTAGAAATGGAAACACTTGTCGTTCACAAAACATGTACTTACCTACTTTCAATAATAATAAACTTGTAGTTAAAATTATTTTTTTTCTCTTGTAATTTCTTTTAAATTTCAAAATACATTTTAATGTCATATTATTTTGTGTATCATTTGTGTATGGTGTAGATCTGTTGCAATGTATTTGTCATTTTGTTATTTTCGTTCGTTCTTCCAAAATAATTTCTCCTATTTTTTTTTTTTTTTTTATTTATTAGTATCTACAGAAATAATTTTAATCACTCTAATGATTAAAGAAATTATGATCTAGGGAAGAACGATTTATTCAGTACACAGTATTATTAAACATAATCTTCTTTATAGTTTGCTTTATATTAAGCTTGTGTATTTGATAATAATGAATTGTTTGATTTTATTTTAATATAGTATTTTTTTTTATACATTTTTGATATATTTTTTTTTTGCATGTGTTCTTTATAAAGAAAAAAAATTGTTTTGAAAAACTGTTGTTAATTTAATCTTACTACATTAATAATCCAGTGGCGTATTTGAAGTTATATTTCGTAGAGAGCAAATTTATATTTAAAAGTTTACTTTTAACATTACTCTTACGGTTTAAAGTAATTTGTTCTTCACCCCTGATAGCAATCCCTATAGATAGTATAGTTTACTCCCGATTATCCATGGAATAGGGTGGCAGGACATCCATGGATAAACGAATTCCGCGGATAATCCGCAAAATTAAATTTTATAATAAAAACTAAATTGGAAATTGAAATTAAAAATTATTATTACATATGTATTATTAAAAAAGATACACATGTATGTACATGTATAATGAAAAATTAATAAAAATTAGAAATTATTTATGTACAAAAAAATCAGTCACAAGTTGTTATTTCTTTGTTTGAAAACTCTTCTTTTTAACTTGTGATTGAAGTTTTTTTAATAACATTTTATCACACAGAATTGTATCGTCTTGTTCTTCTAGAAATTTAATGATCCCGTCTACATGTTTTAAAGCTGCTTCATGGCTCACTTGCTTTACTTTATTTACTTCATCGTTTTCTTCTTCTTCGCCTTCACTTTCCGAAACTGTACCTAATGCTTCACTTACTATTTGTTCATCACTAAGACGCTCAAATCCTTGATCATTGGCATCACAATTTATCCACTCATTAATGTTTTCTTCGTCAACATTCTCTCCTCTAGTTAGAGATTTAGAAAAATTAGCCAAATCAAAAGCAGAGACTTCTTTTTCTTCCTCCCCTATCAAAGTATTTTCCACACTCGGTAAAATTTTTCTCCAAGATTTGACTAACGTAGTTTGCTTAACTAACCTCCAAGCAGTATTTATGTCATAAATGCTATCAAGAATTGTATAATCTTTCCAAAAACTTTTAAGATCATGGCCCTCTTCAATTCTTTTTTCAAGCAAACTTTTTCTATAATTTTTCTTCATAGAAGCAATTACCCTCTGATCCATTGGTTGGATGAAAGCTGTGATATTAGGAGTCAAAAATTTGACAAAAATATTTCCATCTTCCGATTTCAAGTCAACTGGGTGGGATGGGGCATTATCAATAAGCAATACAGCTTTCTGAGGTAAATTTTGAGACTTGAGATGTTCTCTTACTTGGGAAAAAAAATTTTTTTCAAACCACTCTTTAAATATTTCTTGATTCATACAGGCTTTTTTTTGGTTAAAGTAGGGTACTGGGAGGTTTTCAGCTATGGTCCCTTTAAAAGATCTCGGTTTTTTTTGATTTACCAATCACTACCAATTTTAATTTTTGAGAACCTGTCGCATTGCTGCACGTCATTATGGTTAGGTGTTCTTTACTGCTTTTATGTCCTGGGTCGTGCCGCTCGCTTTCAAATGCAAGTGTTCGTGTTGGCAAACATTTCCAGAACAGCCCCGACTCATCAGCGCTATACAATTGTTCATATGATATTTTCTCTTTTTGAAGAAACTGTTCAAATTTAATTTTGAAATCTTCCGCTGCCTATTCATCGCAACTTAATTTATCGCCGTGAATTCCCATTTCTTTTATTCCGTGGCGTTTTTTTAACCTTGTCAACTACCCTGATGACGCGTCAAATTTCCCTTCTAAACCTAACATTTCAAAAAACTGTTTTGCTTTTGCAGAAACAATAGGTTCTGAAACAGGAGTTCTCTCACTTCTAACTTGATTTATCCACTGTAAAAGAACCGCATCTAATTTTTCATAATTGCTAGTTTTCATGGTTTTTCTTTTTTTCATTGATAAGCAGTTATCTGATGCGGACGCGAATTTCATTAATTTTATCTTTCTGTTTAAAAATATCTCTAACGGTACTTTCTCCTATTCCATACTTCAAGCTGATTTATTTTTTCGACGTACCCTTTTCAATATTGTTAATCAATTCAAGTTTCTCTTGAATTGACAATACCACTTTTTTTCTTTTTTCACTCATTTCGTTATGGACTTGCAATAAAAAATATTAAAACTAAAATGACGCAAAACACTTTAAACACCAATGCGAAGTTCTAGTCGATAGTAGACAGAAGACTAAATAGGTATACACGTTATAAGTGATCAAATGCAATATGTAATGTACGTTATCGCATAATCGACTATTGCGACCTGGTCACATAACTAGTATATAGTTGTTATACTCACCATCTCTATTGGGACTAAATTTTTCTAGGAGCCCACTTGCCATTTTCTCGCTATTGGTATCAAATTATTCAAAATTAAATTAAATTATATAAAATATAATTAAAAAAGTATATTATAAACATGTCTACAATCAGCTTGTCTATTCCGGTGAACTACTCATATTGAGTTACTGGCTGACGAACAAAAGGGAAGTTGAAGAAAGCTGAGCATAGAAAGAATTTTCACTGCAATCTCTCTTTCTTCGATCGCATCGCAAAAATTTAAAAATAAATGGATTCCAAAGTTGTTAGCGAAAATACAATAAAAAGGATGTTTTAGAGGAATTTTACGATCAAACTTAAAATGTTGATGAAACCTAAGAGATTCGAGGGCCCCAAAAACAAATAATTGTATACATGACTACGAACAGGGATAATAATAAATATTATAAATATATTAATCAATAAACACCCTACATATAATAAACTATTAACTGGTTTTTTTTGTAGTTACGTGTTGAAAAAAAAACATTATACTTAAAAATGTTTTATTAATATCGTAATACCAGTTATTCGTAAAATTTTTGCTAAATGAGATTAAAAAATTACAATAAATTAACAAATTCCTGATCTATGTTTTACTCATATTTTCGTGTATCAACCACCATATAAACAGATAAAATGTCCAAAAAATAATATAGGTAAAACCTCGAATTTCAACGAATTTCATGAATATCTAACTAATATTGATAGTTAATGTTATTTTTTAAAAAAATTTATAAACTATTTACTTGTACTTGCATATAAAATAAATTTGTTTTATGAGACGGGTTGGGAAATTATACACTTTTAAAATATTTTCATCTCTTAAATTTCCTTGTGAAGCTTTTATTTGAAATTGTGCAAACAAATGTATGAATTTGAACCCTAAAACTCCATGAAAACATAAAAATATATTATTCAACGGTGAAGATATTTTAAAAATTGTCTCAATATTATGATTAGATCTGGAACTTTTAAGTTTCAGCTGCCATTAATAATTAAATAGATAAATATTATTAGGCATGAATTAAGCTATGAAACATGAATTATGAATATCCACTGTTTAACTTTAAAATTACAAACTCTCAAATTTTATTAATACACAAATAAATTAATACCGAATATGCCACTCATTCATAACAATAGGTTTAATGCTATACAAATGTATTCTAAGATTATAATCTTTATTACTACTAAAATAGTTTTATGGTTTTGATCTGTTTATTTTCCAATGATTATCCTTTTCTTTTCTAAATCGCTATTTGCATGAAATGATAAATCGATAAAATATAAATTAGCAAACAACACATACGCAGATCACTTGATTCGTTTTTTAAAAAATGTTAAAAAACATTTTAAAATACCACTAAATAAAAATTTAATAATTGTAATATTTTTTTACATTTCATATATTACGTCACCTTCCCATCAACTGTGCACCTCAAAACAAAATTCTACAATCCTTAAAGTTCTTTTATTAATTACTGCAAATACTTCCTATTTGGTGGATAGTAGCATTGTTAGAATTTTCGATGGATCCGGCTATAAAAACTAATCATGTATTGATTTTGTAAAGTTATGAAGCTCTAAAATATTAGCATAGAAAATAAAAATAACATTCATATTCTACTGTTAATTATGAAATATTTGACTTGCATAGTAATACAAATAACATTTGGCTATGTTTTTCTTCTTATTGAAGAGCTATGTTATCAATGCAAGAGCTTTATATCCGGAGCCATAGAATGTAGAGCCCATAAAAATACGTTAATTAGTACATTATGTTAGACATTTAGATATTTTTCATTTTTTTTTTTTTTTTTTTTGTCGTTTTATTATTGATTTAATCTAGAGTGGTCAAAATAAATTTCAACGATACTGTTGTTTATTTCGGTATTTTTCGTAGCAGAAGATGATGATCCTATTGGAAGTGGTCGTATTTCTGCCAGAACGACGCTTACTGCCCCGACAGCAAAAGACAAACGAAAGATTTTCTTTAAAAAACAAGAAACCACACCACCTTATGATGTCGTGCCATCAATGAGACCAGTTGTACTGGTCGGACCATCGTTAAAAGGATATGAAGTGACAGATATGATGCAAAAAGCTTTATTCGACTTCTTGAAACATCGTTTCGAAGGAAGGTTAGTTATTATTTTTTTTTTTTTATTTTATATAAAATTTAACTAAAATTTGTTATACGATGTAGCCTACGACGTATTTTAAGATTGTATGACATGGGAAAACAATTTAAAAAAGCCCATTTAATTTAATTTTTCAGAATCATTATAACCCGCGTAATGGCCGATATTTCCTTGGCTAAAAGGTCACTTCTCAATAATCCTTCAAAAAGAACAATTATTGAAAGTAAACCCGGATCGAATTCGCGGTCGAATATAATGGCTGACGTGCAACAGGAAATCGAACGGATTTTTGAACTCGCTCGTACACTACAGGTACATCTAATTTCTCAAAATCAGTCTAATATTGTTGAACTACAGTACAACTAATATAATAATGAGATATATCGACGACAATTTTACAGCTTGTTGTTTTGGATTGTGATACGATCAATCATCCATCACAATTAGCGAAAACTTCTTTAGCGCCAACCATAGTGTACTTAAAAGTATCGTCGCCTAAAGTAAGTAATAACGTTTATAATTTTGTATATACCTACTATGCATAGAATACACTTTAGAAAATGTGTTTAAAACACAAAACCATAGTGCTATTTTAAAATATATTACGTTTTTTTTATGCGTCAACAATCCTAATTTTTCTTTTAAAGTTTAAAAAAAAAAGGGCCAAGCACATGAGTGTTATTTTTGAGACATCTAATATCCTTCAACTATATAAACAATTTAATTATATGGTCAAACACGTTTCCATCTGATTATGCAAGAATTAAATAGAACTTTTATACTGCTAAAATATGAACTCGCGAGAAAGTTTTAATAATATTTTGTTTTGTTTCCTAATCAATATTTTAGTCACTAAACTCGTTCATAGAAACTAGAAATAATAAATAAAATTCACAACCGAATTATTTAAATTATTATTTTTCTTTTATTGAAATTTTGAAATACTTCAAAAATGTTTCAATGACATTGGTCACAATAAATTACATCCTGACAAAAACTAAAGTATGTGATTTTACTCAAGTTCATAGAACCATAAACAGTTTATTTTTATCAAATATATTGTCTTTAATAGACCATGTGTCTCGGATTCATTGCTCTGTATTGATTC
This sequence comes from Sipha flava, assembly GCF_003268045.1. Classification (NCBI taxonomy): domain Eukaryota; kingdom Metazoa; phylum Arthropoda; class Insecta; order Hemiptera; family Aphididae; genus Sipha; species Sipha flava. The sequence continues at coordinate 22,138 of NW_020273302.1, forward strand.
CGGTAATTGCTCGGTTGTGCTACGTGAGCTTTGAAAACTAATCAAGTAGCTTTAAAGAAAAAAAAAATTATACATTGCATATCAATTTCCCACTCTTACATAGTATACAAAATAAACAATGATTACAAATAAAAAAAAAAAAAAAAAAACACCGAGGAAACACAATAAACTATGTGATCTGTAAACACGTTTTTCGACAAAACATCTTACACTAATCCCTGCGAACGGCCGTCATAGGTAATGTTACAGTTCGTAAACTCCGGGGAAAACATTTAACTAGGGATAGACGTAACACGTAAACGCACATCGATTGCTCGACAGTAACTCGAGTAAAATCATAACTCTCGCGGTTGCGGTTTAACCTCACGTTAGTGCTCGAGACCGAGTTTTACGGTGGAATTCTTTTTTCTTTCGATTTCTTTCGATCGTTTGTTTTTTTTTTTTTTCGTCTCCACGATCCCGTCAGTAACAACGTTCGTGTGTGTCAACCGCGTGTGGTTTTCGCGTGCCCCGCAGGTGCTCCAGCGGCTGATCAAATCCCGGGGCAAATCGCAGACCCGGCACCTGAACGTGCAAATGGTGGCGTCCGAGAAACTGGCCCAGTGCCCGCCGGAGATGTTCGACGTGATACTGGACGAGAACCAGCTGGAGGAGGCGTGCGAGCACATATCCGAATACTTGGAGGCGTACTGGCGCGCCACGCACCCGCCCGTCACGCCCGACCCCAACGAGCCGCAGCTGCTGGCCAGACCGATCAGGAGCTCGCCGAGCATGGACATGCCGATCATGTCGTCCATGATGAACAGTTACCAGTCGTCAGGTGAGTGGCAACTGTCGTGCTCGCTGGTGTCCAGCATTAACGTGCTCACCAGCCCCGTCGTGCGGCTCCAGCGGTACGAGTAGAGAGTCGTACGCGCGTCGTGCGTATAGACCGCGGGGGGGGGGACACCGCGGAGACACAATGATTCCGCACGGTGTACCTTTTTATCGCCGGTTTTCCTTTGCACATTACTATTGTTCATTTTTCTTTGACCTTTTTCGCAAGACATTTGCGCATCGTTCAATTTTCGCGTTGTACATCGTTTGCGCGCGTTTACCGATTAAAATATCATACATAGTTTGTGCATCAATATTATCCAACAATAGAACTGAACGATTAGGTTTAATTTTGTAAAAATAACGGTACATAACAATATTTTTAATGCTTAATGTATTTATTTATGTTTACTATCGATTCATTTTTACTCAAACTATATCATATTTATCCTATCTCATATATTTTGTATTTAACTATAACTATAATTTGCTTGACTGAAAGAACACATTTTTTTTTTTTCAATTCATTTTTAATCAAATTTATAATAAATTATTTAAATCTTAAATTTTTAACAACAGAATAATTTGTATTAATTGTATAGTTTTTAAATACTTGTTTAACAAAAACGTGTGTCTATATATTATTTTACACCCTTCTATTCGTTCGGTATGTTAATGTGCATATGATGTACGATATTTTAATTTAGGTAAACAGACGATGCGCAAATGCTTTACGGCCCTTTTTATCGACCCGATTCCGCGTATTTTCGCAGTACAGGAGATTTTTTTTTTTCCTATTATTATCCATAAAAATTGTTGCTACACAGTCAGTTATGATAAAAAAAAAAATGAATATGTTAAATAAAACGAATGACTAAAAATAAAATACCTGTATAGATAAGTTTATTCCGATTTATTTGTTTTATTTGGTGTTCGATTTTTACGTATTTATATATATATATATTAAAATGAGTGATTAATTATAATTTTCTCCCTTGATATTCAGGACCAATTTGCGATAAAAATTGTACATCAATTAAATTTATACTGATTGTATACATTAATGGTGGATTTCATACATTATTGTTTTTTTTTTTGCATTTAACATTTTCTGATCATTAAATAATGTAATCGATCTGATTTTAGTCTCGGTTTCCGACTGAAATCTCATCAATAATTTTATAATTAAATAAATATGGCGGTGTGGGTGAAAAAATTGGTCGTTATGTATGCGATAAAAGCTTTCAGCACCATTAGTTGTCCTATAAAAAGTATAAGTAACTATTTAAATCATCTATGTGTACACACAAAGAAATATTAGTGTTGATGTAATTAGTAATCAAAAATAAAATCGGCAACTTCGCTAATTAGTTTTGTGCGGAATCGTTTGAATAAAAAGGTATTTGCGGGATTGTGTATCTCCGTATAAATACAATAGTATATTATAAACGAGCGACGTATACGGGGTAAAAACTGTTTATGACTGGACGCGTCACGAACAATCGGATTTTAGAATTGTGCGGTTTTTCGTTAGAGCTTTTGATTCATAAAATTTTAATAACGATTACACTGATGACAAGTAGAAGAAAAATTAAAACTTAACAACTCTCTAAGCAGGCACTTCGTGTATGTGACAGTTGGTTCAAATTAATAAACTCAATTCGTCTATTTTTGTTAAAAATGTAATTTAACAATTTTAATTGCCTTTTTGATGTCATAAACAGTTTCTACTAAGTATTTCACGTTGTTTCGTATTGTATCGAACGCTGTGTTTATAAACGCTTTGTAGAATAAAAAAAAACTGATGTATTATCAAAAGTGTTTGATTTTGCTTTATTGTATTATATAAATTTGTGAATTAGTCATTTAGATTGAAAATACTACTTCCTACTATCCTATTAATCCTCTTGCCTCGTCAAATTTTTCTACGGGATCATAAAATCTCGTACATAAATTTTATGCATATTATAGGTACAGAACAATTTTTATCGAGTAAATCGAGCTGTATTTAGATTTATATGTAATAAAAATATTCAGAAAATTAAAACATAGGTTTCCGTTTTAAAATCCGATATTGTTTAAAAATTGTATAATGAAGAATCTAAAATATCTAGCACAGCCCATTCACTTGAAAAAATATTCGTGTGTAATAATATGGATTTGTACAGCATCTATGAACTCTGATAAATTAATAATTTGGCATCTTACGGTTTGCACGCTTATAACGAACGACTACATACTTTTCCCGTTCCGACAGGCTTTGGCGGATGCGACGGTATGTAAGAAATAAATAGTTGTTCGGATGTCAGTGTAAAAATGGAATTCGTAAATTGATTAATTATTATTTGTATGCAGACCGGACGGAACGCGGATTGGCGTGCTTCCCGACGATTCGATATAACATTATGTCATGTGTGTGTACGATATACCTGCAAAACGATAATTGATAAAAATAGTCTCAGAAAAAATTAACTGAAAAAAAGGACTGAGGAATATGTATCAGACATAAAAAATTGTCAATAGCTATTCCAGATCAAAAATAAGGAAAATTCAAAGATTTAAATTCATTAAATGTCTCTATTTATTTTTTGAGACTTTTAATGGTTTTAGCTGCGTAAAAGCCAAATTTACTATATTTCAAAATCCTTTACAATAAAATTGACGTAGTTAAAATCACCAATTTTCAACAATCGTAGATGATTAAAATATCTTAGAGTGAACGCTGTATATTAAACAAAACGCATCTTGTTTCTAATAAACGCTCACCGGAAGAAGTTTAATACATTATTCACGAGTGTTCTATCAACTGTCTTTACTGATATTGAAAAAACCTCTAATAAAATCAAAGTATAATATTTCCTAAGTAAATACATGAGAATTTTGTTGAAGATATTTAAGATCGGGAAATTTGATCACAGAAAAATAAAAAAAACAAAAATATCGTTATAAAACAAATACACCCTCGAGCATGTTTCCTTCACTCAGAATCTAAAATCAAATTTAATATTTATTTTAAATTATAGCTGTCGAACAACACTATTTAATATGTAATAATAAAATAAAATAATATAGTTTAGATTATTACAGCCATACACTCAGAATAATTATCTCCGAAATCAAATTTTATTCAAAAATAAAAATAAAATTTGGAAAAAAAAATATATTATGTAAAAAAAAAAACCATCTAAATAAATAATTTATCTAAGCTTCTTTAACTTTTTTACCGGTTTTGTTATTTTTTCCGATTCAATATTGCTTGGCCTATTTTTCTTTATTTAATTGTAATACTTGGCTATATTTTTTGACCCATTTATTACGTGGCCAATATTTCATGTACTCCTATACTATCGTACAAAGTTCAACATCGCCACAGCAAATCGTATTGTTATTTTAACGAAATATTACAACGGAAAGTCTATTGTACGATCACGTACTATAAACGACATATTTCTATTAACTAATATTATTTTCTTTATTAGTTCCAATTTACATAACTAACAACTAATATTAAAACGTAACAAACTACAACAAAGAAAAAATAAATGAACTAATGAGCGTTCACGTCACTGCGCGCACACAAACACACACACAAACACACCCTGTGAGTTGGTTCGACAGTATGGCCACTCTTGTGCCGCGACACGAATTATAATATAAAGGATTAACATTTCCATGTGAAATGAAAAACAGGAATATATATATAAAGTATAGTATACAGGTTGATCGTTTTGAATTCGACAGGTAGGTAATAAACGTGCATAAATGGTTGAAACCACCTGGAATGTAACTCACTCGTATCGAGTTGGACTGATGTGCTGACAATAATTTAATTCTAACAATGTTTTGAACTTCTTACATTTTTCCTCGGGATCTTCATTTAGATCAGATTCCACCGTCTCTTTTGTTTTCTGCACTGCACATTGCACACTAATAAATATCTACGAATCCTTGTATAACTATTAATTTTTTTAACTATTTTCGATCTCTAATAATCTCGACCAATAATACTAGTTATAATATGTACTACATAACTGTTAAACCTATATTATTCCTTTGCGGTGTTTTTATTTCGCTTTTAAACCTTACGTGTATTGTTTTAGTTGATTATACTTCGAAGTTGAATTACACGCAGACTTCCCACTAATGGTCAAGTTTTGCAAGTATATGAATTCGGAAAAATCTTAGGAAGCAGAGTTAAAATAATCTTTGGTCAATCATTCAGAATACTATTACAGTGATGACTTAAAGTTTACCTTTCAGATTAAATTTGTGATACTGGATTAAGCTACATCGTAAAAACAAAGGAAACATGTTTCAATATATTATCATTTCATTTGTAATAACAGGCGTTATTAATAAAAATAAATTTTTGAAAATACCTGTATCTGTAACTGTGGAAGGAACTATTATTAATATTCGATAACATTTTGTGTTTTGCTCTGATTTTCACGCTTCACACTGGCCATCACTATTGCTATAACATTTATTGATATTTTTTATCTTTGGTGTGGCAAATAACATAAGGTGTTTTTTTTCTTTCCACGCGTTATATATTATATATTTATATTATTTCATCGACGATTTATAATCAGCAAGCCGGTAGCGAGGTAGTTTGGATTGATGATTTGTACGCATGGTTTTTTCATTTTTTTGTAAACTAAGATTTTAATTTAATTTTACTTATTGTAAAATTACTTACATGGTCAGTATTTGCTAAACTGTATGGAAACATTTCACGAGTAGTTCGTTAACGAAGTGATTCCATTGAAGTAGTCGTCATCGTTACTGGCGAGTGCACCGTATGTCCTCAATCAAAGGTCGAATTGAATTGTCTAAGAATAATGCGTTAATGTTATACAAAAAAACCTTATATGCCTCATAACCTCTATCAAATGTGTATCTGTCAGTTTGGTTAAAATAATATTCCTTGGCTGCACATTAAGTTGTAACGAACGCTTCATAACCAGACAAACAGACTCAAACTTTCATTGATTTTAGTTATATTTATAATCACCATAGAAGTACATATATGTAAGACCCATAAACTGTCCAACATAAGCAATTGAATTTTTATGACGTATTACATACGCCTACATTATTTGAGCTGTACATTTCGGTAGTTTGCAAATGTATAGTGAACCATCGAATTCGATATTTATTGGTGTTATCAGACGTTATACTGTACATATCTATTTCGATGATTATCGAGCTCGGTGATTCACTACAATATTTCACCACATATTTTTAAACCGACTACGCATTTTACAGTGTAATATTTAGGCGTACATCATGAACATTCGAGAATCGAACTAAAAAAAAAAAAAATTAAAACAAAACAAAGACTTATTGCAATTGCTAACATCAAACTAACACAATAACACAGTAGTTGGTGTACAAGTAATTGTAATCTGATAATATAATTAATAAATTAATTAATGAAAAAAACCATACAGTTTAATCACAGTTTGTCACAACAATAATATTCTTAACCACCTGCCTTGAGCTGTGTCCATAATGTCAACAACGATGAGGGGAGGGGGTGCTTTCAGTAAGATCCTTAACATTTAAAGAAGAAAATAGTTGATTCGTATTTATTCGCATGGTTTCTACAGTTCCCATTAGCGAAACGCGCTCTTCGGTCACGCGATTTTTACCCAAGACTAGGTCGTTTAAAACTTAATTTTGACAGCACGAAACCGCTATTTCGAATGGGTGTACTGTAAATATGCTTCGTATGTACACCTGCAAGTGAACAATGTAGTTTCACACTTTAGGTTATAGACAGACCTGGGAGAAGTCGTGTGTGTGTGTGTGTGTCATTCACCATATTGTTAAACGATCGATTATTATTATTGATTTGTTCAAAAAAAAAAAAAAAATCAAACCGATTCCTAATAAAAATCTATTGTTCCATACCCAGCATTTACGTCACGCTATAGAGATGAAATTCCTAACCCAAAAGGCAAGACCATCGGTAACGTACATCGCCTTAGCGAACTGAACGAAGACTTTTTCTGTGACCCCCCCCCTCCCCCAAAAAATAAACAAAGTTACCGGGGTCACGGTAACGGTGATCCTAACCAATGCGTTCCACTTAACAGCCCGCATCACCAATCCTGTGCACGCCGAGCATGCGTAGCCGCGTTGTTATAAATGCGTTTCGTAACCGAGACGGTTTCGGCCGTGAATTTTTGCTTCCAGATTACCAATCGATGGACCGCATGCCGCCCCGCCTGGAGCGCATGCGCACCACCGAGTACGACGACTACGAGCTCAGCGACCATGACAGCATGGTGTACGTACCGCCGGCGATCGGGTATCAGTCGAGACAGCACCAGCAGCACCAGCAGCAGAATCATCATAAGCAGCAACAGCACCACCAGCAACAGCTGCATCTCCAGCAACAACAACAGTCACACCATATGCAGCAACAACAGTCACACCATATGCAGCAACAACCGCATTACATGCAGCAGCAGCAGCAGCATTACCAACAGCAACAGCACCATCACCATCAGCAGCAGCAGCAGCAGCACTACCAGCAGCAGCAGCAGCAGCACTACCAGCAGCAGCAACAGCAGCAGCAGCAGCAGCACTACCAGCAGCAGCAGCAGCAGCAGCAGCAGCAGCACTACCAGCAGCAGCAGCAGCAACCGCCAATGCGCCGGCAGCACAGCGTGTCGTTCGAACGGAGCCCTTCGCAACGCGGCCCGGCCCTGCGCCCGGGCGCCAGCTCGCACAACATGCACCACCAGCTGTCGTACCAGCTCGGCTCGCAGACCGACATGCTGACGCACAGCCCGCCGGAGACCTCTTCCGACCATCTCATGTCGTACATGTCGCCCACGCTCAGGTCGTCGTCGTCGTCCACTTGGCGCGGCAACGTAAACATTTAGTACAAACAGACGGAATTTTAATAATAACACACGACCATCACGACGGTATCGCAATAATACGCCAACGTTTTTACAATAATGATTTTTAACGGCAACGACGACGGCGACGACGACGACCGGTGTTCCGCGACCGAGAGACCATTCTTCGAATGGTTGTCGACTTCGTCGTCGTCGGAGCTGCTCAGTGTTTACTGTTCACTATTATTATTGTTATTATTATTATTTCTATTATTGTTATTATCATTACTGTCGTCTACGTGATTATTATTAATATTGCCGTAATAACGAAACAAATGTCATGTAAAACTCTATTTTTCGTTAGTTTTGGTTCTTTTGGTTTTTTTCGTTTTGGGGGAAAAAAAAAAAAAAAAACATTAAACATTAAGTCAATCGAATGAATCGCACGGTGCCCCGCACCACGACCGCACACCGAGCTCCGTTTAAGCGCGTGTGCTCGTGCGCGCGCACCGTGCTCATTGTCTATAAACATATATTAATTATTATGATATATTATAATATAAACGCGGTACGATGATTACATGCGTGTAAATACGTATTGTTCAACATATTTATAGTGTCTACGTTATTACTACTATTACATTGAACTTCAATTGCCTTAATTGGACCAACATTATACGCTGTGTGCTTTTATGTTACGATAATTATATAATCAATACGTATTAAACGTTTATACAACGAAAAATCTCCCCCCGGAAAATTCAAACATTTAAAAGCGTTTTAGTGTGATATTTAATATTTATACTACTTATATATGATTATAATTATTATTATTATTATTATTATTATTGAATAAAATTTAAATCAATAATAATAATCGATTAAATAAATATAAATTTAACTGAATTTAAATTACGATTTTTTTTAGTAATAATTTTTATCTTATTAATAAACGTTCGCACAGGGGTACTTAAATAGTTTAATACGAAATCGTTGAAACAATATATGAGAGTAAAATCGTTGTATAATAAATAATAACATACTCTTGTAAAATGTATTACTCCTCTTGTAAAACATATTTTAATGTTTTCAATCATTTTTATAGGTTTCTAAGTAATAGGACGATTGCGGACAAAACTAATTTTTAAGATTTGTATTACTAAACTATTGTCCTCGTCCGTGTCCCCCTTTGTTTATTCCAATCGCCTCAAACGTGATCAAATCATAATTTAAATTATTATTAAGTTTTATTACTTTACTGAATAATCGCGTTTGTACGTTTCTTTTTCTGTTGGTCTTTATTTTATAATGTTATGTTATTGCTTTATAACGTAATATATAAGTATATAATATTCATACCAAATATAGACTCTATGTGTATAATACACACATACACTCTTACCTTACGACAGGGTCCCATGGTTGGTAAGCTTCACGACTATCGTACATTTGACAAGTATACCAATTAAGTGTTCCGACAAACGGTATGTAGAACTACGCTAAACCGGTACTAATATTTTCTCAAACCACATTGACCAACAGTATTCGAGAAACGCGCAAGGGACGAATGTATTGTACAAGTACACCGGTGGTGGGAACTGACCTTTGGAGGCGCATTCATGTTTTATAACTTTATTTCTTTTTTTTTTTCTAAATAAATATTATGAATACACAAGATGTTCAAAAACATTGGTATAACCAGTGTACGTGTATGTGTGTGTATATGTGTGTGTTTGTGTGTGTGTGTGTGTGTGTGTGTGTATGTGTGTGTGTGTGTGTGTGTGTGTGTGTGTGTGTGTGTGTGTATGTTGTGTGTGTGTATGTGTGCGTGTGTTTCGAGTAATAGTACGTATGAAGAACGTATCCAAACTTCAAGCAATCTGCAAACTAGGTGTTCCGAATTTCTCTTCCGGAAACAAGCCGGAATCGTGCTAAGCAATCTTCGTCATTTTTATAACATGAAATTTGGAAGTTCTTGTCTATGTTTAAGGATATTTGTGTTTTGGATTAGATTGTCTTTTATCGCCTGGTAAAAGTGTTTACGGATGTAATGTTTTATTCGCCTTCTGAAATTTACAAATAACCGAAACATGAACTAGAGAGACGGTGAACAATCGTATGTTGTACATAATTTTACCCGATCGATTATGCATATTATTATGATTAATATTTCGGTCTTTGTACCTATTCGTTTAAAATAAAATTCAGTTTTTTTCTCTTGATTTTTTCAGAGGACAATTTGAAATAATGTAGAAAAAACAAAATTTTTTTGAATTTTTTAAATTTATAACAATTAACAAAAAAAAAAAAAAAAAAAATCAATAATTTTAACAAAAGTAGCATTAAATATTATTATTATTATTATTATTATTATACACTTATGGAGTAAAACCTTCCTGCTTTGTTTATACGTATTTTCTCTATAATTAGTAGTCCACACATTTTTAAAATGCTTATATAACACTACGTTTTCCTTGCTATTGTCATTATTGTTATTTGGTTTTAATTTTATGTTAAACTATCGTATTATAACTGCCCGTGCATTTGTTTTTCTCGAAGTCTGTGAACATGCTAAATTTCGACTAAATCCCTCAATTGGTTGTCAATTGGTTCTAGATAAGATTGATCATCCGTGTAATAATACGATCTGTAATATTAGCAGTATCGACGGTGCAACTGTTATTATTGCACTGTATAGAATTTTGTGCCAATTTGAATTTACAACAAATAATATTGTTGCACAATATTTTATAATACTACATAGTCGTTACATGTGATTCAGATACGTATAGATATTCAATCTTTAACCATGAACTGAAATACATTTATTCCCAACCCTTTTTTATAGAATACAAAACAAACATATAATTTTCTTTTCATAACTTATTTTATCTGAAAAAATATTGCTTATAGATCTTTCATTCCAAATTAAACTTCATTAATATTTAAATTATTAATAAAAATAAATGATTTAAGAGAGGAAATGATCGATAGTTCATCAGTTTTTCGAAATTGTTCTCGATCAATAGCGTCATTAAGCTTTCTTTGATCGCATTTTCATTAAGTTCACCAAAAATGATCTCAAGATAGTGTGGGTTGGGAATATTTTGAAAAATTGTCGACTAAAATCTAAAAACGACTTTCACGTCATTATGTTTTTGACAAGTGGATTCGTAAACAGGTGCATTTGACAAAAATAAAGAACAATAATTACCGTGTTGAACTACTATTGAATATTAATCGTTTTCTTAGGTTCGATCGTGAATCAATTTCCGATGTAATTTATCACTTATGTTATTATAATTATATTTATGATTTCAACTGCTAGGTACTTCAAACCAAAAAAAAAATTTTATAATCTTAAGAAGTTATCCAATTTGTGTTAGATGTTACATTATCGTAATTATTTTCAAAAAACATCACTTATGCATCGGTTTTATCGACGGACGCTTCCGTCTCCTTAACTGCAACGAGTTTTATACATTCGAACGTCGTATACTTAAAATATTTTATAAGCTGTGCTTTGAGAAAAAAAACAAGATTTTCTGTGCATAGCTTTAGCGTATAATGTAGACGGAGGTAAAAAGTTATTCGTTTTAACGCCACATTTTATTATTTTAATTTATGTATGCCTAGCAACAGATCTTTTCCGTGGCTTAATAAGTATGAATTATTCCTATGGGTGTATTATTGTACAGGTCGCACTCACGCCTATCAAACGTGATCATTATTATTATTATTATTATTATTATTATTATTATTATTATTATTAT
>NW_020273303.1:0-29805 GCF_003268045.1 Sipha flava
TATTATTATTATTATTATTATTATTATTATTATTATTATTATTATTACTATTATTATTATTATTACTATTATTACTATTATTACTATTATTACTATTATGTTTTGTAGTAGCTGACATATGGGTCATGTCGATTATATAATATTAAAATATTATAAAACGTTTGTGTAGTATCGTAGTGTGAAGAATATTGTTTTTCGATTGTTTGTTGTAACCTGCTAATCTGTAAAAATCACAAACAAAAGGTGCATTTTTTCGCATGTAGATTGTTATAGTACGAGTTATAGATGTCTGTTTACCGTTGGTCATCGTATTCTGTTTTGTATTTATTTTTCGTTTTAGTTTTTTAGAAATTACCAGCAAGAAAAACAATTACATTTCTAACGCTCGTATTTTATTTTAATAATAATAGTAATAATACGCATAATATATTGATATCTAATTTGTTATTTAATCGTTGTCAGCTCCCTCCCCTCTCCTTGCAACCCCAGTAAAATCGATTTTTTACCGGTTTGTAATTTCATTTTTTTTCTCCTCTGTGTATAAAATAAAGTGAGCTGGAATCGCACTAGGTCTAACCGTATGACATCCTTTTCGTGTGATTATTAGGATATTTCGATATGTTTACAATGGTTTTTTTTATTTTGAATACGTGTGGTAAACGTTATTTTCATAATATTATTTATAATAAGTTTTGAAAAGTGATTGCTTCTTTCCTAGTGTAGTGGATTTGGTTTTACGTGCACCAAGCGAGACACCACAGTCTTTTTGAAATGTGCTATACGAGAACTCGTATAAGTATGCGTGGCGTGTGTGTGTGTTATCCAAAATCAAGTTCAAAACACCGGTAAAAAGGCAGTTTAGAGTAAAGCAAAACAATTAATTAATTGAATAAAAATATTATTATAACAATAGGGAAATAAGTATATTGTTCGAAAGTAAACGTAATAATGTTAACATTTTTACACAACTTTAGACATTCCTTAATGTACACGATTTAAGGACTATATATATAATAGATAATTAAACTGACTATGTTGTATAATGTTACTATCATTATTCATATAACACACATCCACATACAAAGCGTCGACATTATTATTATTATTATTATTATTATTATTATTATTATTATTATTGTTATTATTGTAAACAAATGTACAATATTATAAACATTTTCATTTTCCTTATTTGTATAACATTATACTGTTACGATTTTTCGCGAATTCTTTATTATATTAAGTTATTTTTAGGTATATAACTATGTAATAATAAAATACATTTGTACGACTTGTGAAATATTTTTTGCAAAACATTTTTTAGTCGTTTATTTTGTGTTTTTTAATTTAATTTACGCTTGTTATATTGTTCTAAATATTATACGTTTATGCTTGTTTAAGAATTGATGGTACAAATGTACTTCTAACATCATTCATCTGATCGTATATTACAAAAAAAACTAAACCAAAATTTCATGTCGTTACATGTAAATACATATATACATTATAAAAAATAATATACATAATAAATATATATTATGTATGATTCTTACAAAATTATATTATTTACGTGTGTTTTTATATGATATGTATAAAAATATTAATTTACTACCGCGTCAGATTCGTATTGTACTTATAATGCTGTAATACGTATATGTAAAATTTAAATACAATGTTTCATGAAAATTGTTCATATAGATACATGAATAAAATAGCGTCGGTAAATACGATTTACTTTTGAGATTACAAGAGAAATACAAAAAGTTTCTCACATGGAGTTTCTTTCATAATTTTTTTTGATAATACAATACTACTATCTACTATCTATAAAAACTTTATTATACTGTTCCTTGAACAATTTTTTTTTCTTCTATTTTTTCCTTTCGCACCGATGAGACCAGTTATCGTATGAAGCAAAACCGAAAGTAAAAAAAATCTGGAAAACGCTCAATAATCATGCTTGTGGTTAACTTGTGTCCTTTGACCTATCTTAATAATGCGAATAGGTAGTTGAAAAAAATAATATGACATTAGGGTTTTAAGTACCTAACGAAACCACTAATAATATGATATGAACTGTATACATTTAATATTGTGTTCATAAAAATACAGATAAAAAATATTTTAGTAAACATTTTCATTAGTGTTATTATATAATATAATGGTACAGTTTTCCGTCCCCTTCTTCTACTAAAAAACTACACCTAACAATTTTATTAGAATTCAAAATTACTTTCAACCAAAGTGATTCAATGAAAGACAAACATCGTTTAATGGAAATTTGTTGAAATATCCGATTTCATCAAAATTTCGTTCCATAAATTCATAAAATATTTTTGCAACTTTCCAGTAAATTATTTTTTTAGTTATAAAGAAAATCTTATAAAAAATCTCGTATCTAATTTCCAAACCCAAGTATAAAAATATAATAGATTTTCGTGATTTAAATCGTCTTATTAAAATTAATTTTTAAATGCTCATAAAATTTTTATTGAAATTATATTAAATTTCTTTTTATTAATCAGCAATATACATGTAAGTGGAAATTTGTATTACATTTTCAAACATTTTGTCATACCAAAATAATTTTATCAACATTTTTGAAGAAAAGTTAATTCAACACGAACATTTAAATTTTATTTAATATCTTTAAAATAAAATTTTAAAAATTACACCATGTATTACAAACAATAATAATTAAATAATACTTCAATGAAAAAATTTTCAAATTTAATAGGTTAAAAAAATGCTGAAGATACAATGTCATAAATGATTTATTTATTAAAAATACTAGTTTAGTTTTAAATAAAGAAAAGCAACTTTTTTTTTAATTAAAAAGTTAAAATTTAACTTATTTTTTTAAATTTTTCTTGCAACAAACATTGTACATTTTTTCCTTTTTATAAATCGAAAGGTAACAAAATTCAAATTTCTCAATATACCATCTATAATCTATATTAATAAGCATTTGATAAAAATAAAAATAAAATATTCAATTATCAAAACCAAAATAACACTAAAATTGTATTCATAAATAAAATGTATTTCAGTTTAATTTCCGTGTACTGTTGTTAAAGATTGAAAACATCGATTTGTCTTACCATTACGGATATATTTACGTACGTATAATTCAAAATAATAATATTCAAATCAATAAAGCTTGTCTTTAACTATAGTTGGTGATTCGTGTATTCACTTATCATTGACGCATACTAAAATTTCTAAAAAAGACGGAGCTTCGTATAGGCAATTTGATATCATGAATGCATTTGGATAAAGATTATAGTGATGTGCTGAACTTCTTAATTTGGATTAACCAAATACTTTGTTTTCAACACCTGAAAATACTAAATATTTTATAAATTAATATTGTTCGAGATCCGTGGCCAAATATTCGGTATTATCCTATGCAGAATATTTGGTATTATTCAGTGCAGAATAATTGGTGTTAATCGATAGAATATTTAAAATATTTCGTAGAATATTTAACATAATATTGATAGGAAAGATCGTGACAAAGTATATCATGAATAGATTGTTAAAAACAATATGAATATTGATAAAATGATAAAATATATTAAAATACACTTAATAGTTAATAAATTAAGATTTTCATTTTATTATTTATTAAATAAACTAAATAGATTAAATTAAGTATAATCTATAAAGATTAAAGACGAACAACAATATGTACATATTTATGTATTTTATAATAAACAGTGTTATTCCGTGTACACGATATAAAATTAGAACAAAACACAAATAAACTATTCTATATAGATAGGAGAAAAAGTATTGAAGTCAAAAAAAAAAAATGTTTGTAGAAAAAATGATTTGTATAGATTTATACAAATATTTCTTGGTCTGGGCGCGACTTGAGAAAAAATTTGTATCAAATGTATATTATTCAGAATATTGAAAATTGACGGTCGAAAAGACCGAAGTCACTAATGACGGATTAAATTTGCCGAAGAGAAAATACCAATTAGTAAAATTGTAATCGATTGAGTATTAATCAAGTACTCCGAATAGCTGAATATAAATTGATCTCAAAATATTGGCCGAATAGGCCGGATACCGAATAACTACTGAATATTCGGTCCATAGCTAATTATAAACAAAAAATTACATTAATAACTAATGATTAGTAGCTTTTATTTTAGTTTTTAATTTTTTTATTTTTTCAATAACTTGATTGATTTAAAAAGTTTGTAGAGAAATATTGACTTGCGAAAAAATAATTTTTTTGATTAGATGTCTCGATTCTTAGTCAACCGTAACCTACAAACGTAATTTTGGAAATATTTTCGAAATGCTTTCAAAAAATAACATAATTAGAGTTTAAAATCCTTTGTTATTATATCCGTAATTTGCTTCGTTTATCAGTCTGAAGTGATTGGGAATTTATCAATACGATAAAAAAGAAATACGAATACTAAAATCGTAAGCATTTAAACAACGTATCACGAATTCGTTGGGAAAATAACTTATTAAGAATAACGTAAAAACAAAAAAATTTAAAAATCGAAAGACAAATTTTTATTTACGTAACGCATATGATACTGATGAAAGATAACACTTGTGTATAGTGATGTGAGTTTGTATTATACAGTGGTATAAAACTATATTATATATGGTATAAATTATTTTATACAGACAGTATAAAAAAAAAAAATGAAAACGTTATTTTTAGTAACTCAACTATTCACATTTTAGTTGTACTTATAGAATGAATCTTCAATATTATTATCCAGTATTATTATGAAAATTAAAAACTATTATATTATTATATTATATTACAATATTATTGTAATCGTGTTAATTTAGAATTCAGGTGTTAAAAATGACTAAAATAAATTTATTGTACTAATATAATATTCAAATATTGTGAATGTATAGGTACAATGAGACAGTATATAACTATAAAAGTATTAAGTATAGTTTTATCTTTATTTCTATTTAAAAAATATGTATATCTAAGTATAAAATACGTATGTTACCTATATCGTAATTGCAAATCAATAGCATGACTAAATATTAATTGGGTGAATCTAGTGAATAATTCTTGTATTATATGTTTTTTTTTTTTTTTACAATGGGGTCATAAACTTTGTTAAATTCCTTATAATTTAAGGTGCTGCAAGGTTCTATACGCCATAATACGGTATTATAGAAAAAATAAATAAAATACCGTATTTTAACATCTCTACTTGTGTATATACCATATATTTGTCGTACTACAGAATAAAGGTAATCATTTACGGATAATTTCGACTACTATGGCAATCGGTTGGCGTGCATGGCTAATAAATCAAGTTCGCACCGATGAATATATATGACTTATATACATATATAAATCTTGAGATCGACATCGAACTGTACAGTTGTTACACTATTCGTCTGTTGCTTACGTAGTGCGAGTCATGTGCGTAAAATCTGTGTGTACACATGTGCGCGCACTTCTGGTACTCGCGCGTGATTTATTATCACGGCGAGCGATACGTTTCGTTATCCGTTAAGAACAACGTTTTATTTTGTACAGTACGGACGAAAGATTTGAAAACTGTAATTGGATTCTAAGTTTGTAATCGTAACGCTACTTTCGATAGGGGGGCTTTTTTTTTCCAATTCAGTTGTTATTAAATTTTTTCCACGGCGTACCGGTGCGCGTTCGACGTCCGCGTGTTCGGCACGGGTTTAACGGTGACCGCGGTAAACGTGAAATGGTACACGTTTACACCGAACTGCGTAAGCATTCCGACGACTTTCCGGTCGCGGTCGGAACAACGCGGCGAATCCGGTACGCGCACTCAGGGACTTCTCGGAGCGCGTGCGCGTTCCGATTGTTTTTCTAACGCGTCGCGTTCGCGGCTCTCCGGCGCACGCGGACCAGACGACGGGACCACCGCGCGGTCACGGTACGTAGGCACACGGGTACACCGGGTAACCGGTGCGGAGAAAAAAACGAAAAACGGTGGAAAAGAAAGAAAGAGAAAAACAAAACAAAAAAAAAAAACCAACGGTCGGATGGGTACGCACCGTGGCCGTTTAATTGTATTATGTCGGCGTTAGTTGTTCGCGTCCACGGCACCTCGGGACACGCCAAACAATACGGAACACTTAGGTGACAATAAGGTGACACGTGTTGGTACAGTTGTCGCGCACGCCGCCGTTCAACGGCGGAAGGGTCGCAGTGGAGGGCGGAGAGAGGAGGTAAAGGACCGTTTGCACGTTCGTCGGCGGCGCACGGGAGGGCGGTGAGCTGTAACTTAATGGAAGGGGCTGTGAAGTGTATAGAACTATGTGTTAAACGCGTGCACGTGTATGTAAAATAGGTGTACACGTAGTCTGGTTTGATGTGGGTTTTTATTTTTTTAATTTTTTTTTTTTTTTTTTTTTGTCGATTATTTAAACAAGTGTAGATCCGTGTAATTAAAACGCCTTTTTTTTTCTCTTTTTTTTTTCCAAACGTTACTATATTTGCGTCCCGTCGCTTCCCGAAGAGAGCACTATCGTCTGCGGTGTAATAATAACAACACAAATAATTATTATTATTATTATTATCATTATATTCATTATAATAAATACACGTCGCGATATTAGTGCGCTATCGGTTGCCGAACGATTCGAACCGTGCAATAGCTTTGTGCCATTTGTGATGACAGTTTGACATACGTGCACTGTAGCTGTGTTACACGTAGCGACTCGTTCGATTTCGTCGGGTGGTCCACGGCGTGGATTTCTAATACATTTCTTGTTTTGCCTTTGATCCTTTCCCGTTTCGACAGCACGGCATCGCGAGGGAATGAGCATGGACCAACTATCGCCACCAGGAGGAAACGAAAACGACGCGAGGTCCGTCATACACGTAAGTGGATCATTTTACGTTGGGCTTTAGTCTACCTGGACGGAAAAGATAAATGTCACATAGACGAGATCAATAGTCTTAGGTCTACTAGAATATGCACGATGTTTTTTTCTTAACCACTCTGTAGATTTAAGTGATTTAAAAACAATTATTTTCCTTTAATTTGAAATCTCAGTAAACGGACATTTTCATTATTTCATTATTTGCTACCATCACAGTTCTAACATTTTTTTAGGATTTTTAATTTCATATTCTAAACCAAAATAACTGAAAATTTCTTTATACTTAGCAGGCGCGGAATAGGTATTAAGGGGCCGAGGGGGTTAATTAACTAGACCTATTATTAGATTTCAACTAATAAATATTTTTAGCTAATAGTGCTGAATACATATTTATGTACTTTTTGTTCAATAATGTTTTATACAAATAAAAACATAAAACAAACATAACATTTTGTATACGAGTATATATTATTTTTATTAAATATGACATCGAGAACCGGGAGGCGGTTGTCTTTTTACCTCCCTGGACAGTCTGCCCAGGTGCTTAAATAACCTGACCTGTAGTTAATACGAATTTAGACCTCATAATACCAAAATAGTGCACCACAATTTTGTGAAGTATACATCAATAAATCCACACCACTTAACTATTTATCTATATTGTAAGTATTATTTAAAAAATAATAAATTAATTCGACATCAGATTTGTTTACATTGGCATTTTCAACAAAATATTCTACTTAAAATTTTACTCGCATGGAATTTGAATTATAAATATTCATTTAAATTAATTAAATTTAAAATGTACATAATATATTATAATATTTAATTTATATATTATTTTAAGTACAATAGCTTCAAGTATTCTACTGGTAAGTAATTCTGCAAAAATAATAGTTTAAATTAAAAAAAAAAAAATCACTCTGTATAATATGTATATAAAAAAAACATTATATAATTATATTACGGGGCAAATAAAATTTTTTCATAGGTAAATATAATATAAAATTATTAAATGATTATTTTATAATATTAGCTACAGCTAATTGAGTAATAGATTTTATTTAAATTAAAATAATCAACAAAACAACATAAAATCTAATGGTCTTATTATTTTTTTTTATTTGTATATACAATTCATTCTATTCGAATATTACTATTTTAATTTTAAAAAATATTTTATTCGTTATTTTTTACTATTTACTCCATTGTAATAATACTAAAATTTTGTTTTTAAATTTTAAGTCGTAATTTGTTCAATCAGAATCCTAGTAAAATTATCTTAAAAAATAAATAATATATATAAGTACTTAAATTAATAATATAAATCACCAATCAAAATGAACCCTACTCGAATAAAGTATAAAAAAAAAGTAACACTGAATTAATCCGCTTAACTAAAACATGATATGGAATAATAATTTGTGTAACCAAATGTGTACGTGTGTCTGCTTAAATTCCACTCGCGTATTTATGCTATAAAAATGTAATTTTAGAGACAACGTAAACTAATTAAATATTATCGAGAAAACCATATGTTCTTATATTTCTTCGATAACACCAGATACTAAATTATTTGATAAAAATCACATAAGTCATAGATATCCACATGTCTTAAATTATATTTTTATAAAATGTTCAACAAAATATACTATCAGAATTAAAAAAGCCAAAAAAAAAATGAATTGAATAGGTAACTAAAACAATGCAAAATTAACTCCTAGTTACCTCAACGATTAGGAAACAGAACTTTTATCATACTTTTATCAAATCATAATTTGAAATAAGAATACCAATATTGGTAATTTGATGGTGAACTGCTTTAGATTTTCTACAAAGTTTGAACATTTTTCAAGCAGAAGAATCACCCAATACGGTTCACTTATCGTGGTTTTTCTGTTATTATTTCTTAACATTTAGTTATCAGTAGTTAATCAAAAAAATTAATTTAACACATAAATGAAAACAGTTTTTTTCTTCAAAATTAAAACAATAATTCAAAATTAAACTGACAGGATATAAGGACTATGCGTTGGAAACTCGTCAGGCTTCACTTACTATGCCATGAGCCAGTGATGTCGTTTATTATTATAATTACAATGTTTAAAAAATAGTAAACTTATGAGAATATATTTATTTATTTAAATTACATTAAGAATTTAATGAAAACTTATGCACGCACTCAAGTTATATATATTGTAGTACCTAATATCTTCTTATGTATTGTTATAATTTTACTATTATTTACTAATTTTAACTCGATTAAATATTACTTTTATTACACTATTATTAATTTTGTTTCTTGTGGGTACCAATAATTTGTGTATAGCTAAAAGGGAAGGTGTGTTAACAAAAAGATGATTGATATCATATTCAAATTATTACATATTGTTATTATTTATTATTATTATCGCAAACGATAAACGAATCAATTATAAAAGGACGTGACGTCTAGTTACGGGTTCGTTGGATGGTGTGTGTGATCAGTGAAATACTCATTGCGCTAGTTACTACAACTACCTTACGACTATAACAACGACAAAGCCGATTAGCGAATGTGTAAAAAGTTGTCTAAAAAATGTTCCTTAAAACTCAGTGGTATGGAGGCCCCTTGACACCCCATAGTACATTAAATTATACTTATTGTCGAATCTAATATTTCTAATGTGCGATCGGAAGAATAGCGGAAAATATTAATTTTACAGTGGTACATTTTTGCTCTTGTTTTGCGATCAAACTTTCGGACACGAAACCCGTACCGAATGTCCCAGTACTTTGTTTAGTGTAATGCGAGTTGAACCCGAAATGATTTTACACGACTGAAAACGCAAATGGCGCGCAAAGCGTTCGATTGCGTTTTTTGTACGTAACACTTGCACACGGTTCGAATACCATACGATATTCGAATTACGGTAGTAGATTCACGACCGCACGTACAACCATCGCCCTCGTCAGGATTTCGACCCAGGCGGCCGATTAACCTTTCCCGGGCGGTCCCTCGAGACCGTGTACCGTTTAACCGTATTCCCCGATGATTGCAGGAGAACGTCACGCGCATAGTGTACGTGGACAAGTCGCACGCGGACGCCGTGGCCGCACACTACGACCAAAACGAGTCGTCGGACTCTTCGACCATTTGCACGCTGAGCAACGTGCTGCCGCCGATCGGTTACGAGTACCAGCACCACGCGCAGCACCAGCCGCCGCCACCGCCGCCGTCGCAACTCTCGCCGCCGCCGCCGCCGCAACCGCCGCAGCCGATGGCCGGTATGATCGGCGGGCCCAACGTGCTGCTGCCACCGGTGTACGCGGAAGAGCACCAGCAGTACGCGGTCGGCAACACCGCCAACTGTTACGCGCAGTCCGAGACCAAGCCGTGCTCCAGGGTGCGGTCGTACGAGTCCGAGAGAGGTAGGTGCACCGCCGCCGCTTGCCGGTACGTTTCTTGAATGGTGTTTTCGCTGGGCCGACGGACGATCGTTGTTTTATCGATATCATGGGTCCGTGCAGTAGCAGTGCGACGGCCGCTCCCATCCTTACCCTACGGGCACTTGAGGCATGTGCCCAGGGCCCCGGGTAATAGGAATTACAACTTAGAATTTTAATCTGCAACGTATTAATACGACCGCCTAAAAAAAAAAAAAAAATTCTTGATTGAAGGAAAAAAGCAATGTTAAAATTTTAATGTCAAATAAATAATGAACGCTTAATTGTGTGCAATTGCATTAGGTAAATTTTATTTTTCACCCCTTTATTTAAAAAGATTTTTCTTTAAAATGATATCATACATATCATATAATATATGATATTCATATAATAACTCATATCTTCCGGCTACACAAAAGTCATCGTACTAAATAAGCTTTTGATGTTTTTACTCACCTGTTTTTGGTTTACTAAAAAGACCCCTAAGCTCCAGGTGCTCATGGGCCCCTGCATAGCCTAAAACGGCCTTGGTGACGGCAGTAATTTCACGTTCGCTCCAAGTGATGTCGCCTAGTTGACTATAGTTTAAAAAATCCACTGCCGCTCGCAGTGGTTCAGACCCAAAGCTCTTTGTTCGGCCCCGCGCGGTGGTCGGAGAAACTTCGGTTACGCACGTTTTACGTTCTTATTATCCAATTTTGGATTATTACGAAAAAAAATTATTTAATATAAAATGTATTTTTTGGGTTTGCTGCCCGCAGATTATAAAAAGTCCGCATGCGATAGAGAACGAACGCGAATGCGAGATATGAACAAGGCCTTCGACTTGTTGAGAAATCGCTTGCCTAAGAGTAAACCACCCGGTAAAAAACTCTCGAAAATCGAGTCATTGAGGTCAGTACAATTATTCTATTACTTTTTTTAACACTTACTCAGAAAATTAATTTTGGATAAAATTATAAAAATTTAATTTAATAATATGTAGGTATGTGACATTTTTTTTAAATGATAATAATCAAATTCATTTTTTCACGAAATTTTTTTTTTTTTTTTGGAAAATATTCAGAGTTTATTGAATAAAAAGTTTAAAAATTATCTATGATTACTTATAGAACGATTATTAAATTTGTTCAATAAATATGCACTTCGAAAATAAATTATTAATATTCTTACAACTTACGAATATGTTGAACATAACTGTACTTACTTGTGAAAAAAAAGTCGATTTTAAATTGACATCTAAATCTATTTTGTTTTATTTAAAAACTTAATAGTCGTGTAAATATTTTTGTACATCACCGGACAGTAACTTCACTGCAGATATATGAATAGTTGAACCCGTGCACTTTGTAGCTCGTTAAAAATCCTACCTCTTATACGTTTCAAACTGTGTGTTAAATTCGTTACCTGTGATTATTTTAGCAGTATATTTTTTATACATATCGATAGATAATGGGTCACAATTTATTTAAAACAACAATTAAATAACCAATATATAGGTACTAATAAATTCACAAATATATCTAATATAAATATCACTGTTCACAAGACATCCCACGTTTAGGTCTAGCTATAGTCTATAAGTTATTTAGACTAGCTTATATGGGACGCGCATTGTAAGTATAAGAAACACCATAATAATATTATCAATTTCTATTTCATTGTTTTTATTATATAATAATAGATACTATATTATATAGAAAGTCGTCACTAAAATTAAATTATTTCATATCGAAAATATTCCTGGAAATTATTACGGGCGTGCTGAATATAGATAATCACAGCGTGCGGCACAGATACGGGCAAATATAATTTCAGTTTATGGTGGTGGGAGAAATCGTATTCGTTGTGCACTTGATCTTAGGCAGCAGCACATTACAACCAAAAATATTTAATAAAGTTTAATTCTTAACGTAAAAACTGTTTCGCGCGGGAAAGAACCAAGAAGGCTACAGTCATAACTAAGAAACGGAATTTTCACCACATAAAAAGGGGAACATTAGCTGTAAAATATCGTTTTCATTTTTGCGATATCGGAACTACAAAAAAAGTTTTCCAAATTTAAAAAACACAAAAATAATGGATTTTGAAACAATAAGAACTTTTTTCGTATAAGTGATATCAAAAAAATAAAAACGATATTTTACAGATAATGTTTTTAGCTATATTGTATATAAATTTGGAGTCTTAAAAATTATTACAGTCTGAGTGGTTCTATCCCGCGTGAAACGGTTTTTACGGACGAATTTATACATGTGAAGCGTCCTCTTAAATTATACTGCGTAATAATCTTACAACGATTTCAAATTTAGTTTATCATTATGTAATTTTATTCGTTTTATCGAGAAGAGTCTGACAATTCAAGTATTCAATTGAATTGTATTTACTGGAGTGCATTTGAATACACAATATTTTTGGTTCTTCCTTCTAGTGCGTACACAAATAAATCAGAAAGTTTTCCGACACGTAAGCATGCCACATACAGCTGTCCATGTGAGAAACATGGATTTTCCAAATTCAGTTCACATATTTATAGCGATTATCCTTGTGCTTTGTTGATGATCATTGCAAATGTGAGTCGCATCGGAAACGAAAATAAAACGAAACGCACGTGGAAACAAATAATAAAAAATAATAATAACTAATTCAGGAATAATAATTTCTTTCACACGAATTATTATCATTATTGAAACTAATAGCAACCATCTATAAACAACGATTTCAATCGTAAATCTCAAAAAAGGCTGAGCACCACCCGGAGTTGAACCTATCACTTTTTAACTTAGCCTATCTTCTACCCATATGTCTAAAATATCTGTGTACCAAATTTCGTCACAATCAGTCCAGTCGTTTAGGAATGCATAAAGGACAAACAGACAAAAATCCATTTATTTACATTTATATTATTATTATATACATTTAAATTTTTATTACATTTACATTATTTGAATTATCTTACAAGATAAATAAATAATGTTTGTTATATTTCAATAATACAATAATTTGGGTTATAAAAGTTTTAAATCTTTTTTTCAAAATTAAAAAATAATATAAAAAATATGTAAGTCAAAATATACATTAAATACAATTAATTATCCATCGCACTAACTCAAACTGCAATTCTTTGTAAGCATCAATAACTTATTAGAATTTAAAAAATGTTTTTATCCAATCATCTATAAAAATTGTATGCGTTCATTTGAAATTTTTTACTCTGAAAACCAAATATTTTTATGAAAATAAAGCATTATTGGTCCTGACAATTAAATTTGCAATAAAATTATATAATTTACCTACATAATAACAATGTAATTCATAATATGTGTACATTCACTACAATATTTCATTACTGATTGTATCATGAAAAACACATTATATTATGACACTTTTTCATCCCACGTATTACATTGTTCTAGGGAAATATAACTATTTTATTAATTTAAGAATACCTATTTAAAAACAAAACAATTATTATCAACTAAAGTCGTAAAATAAGTTTATATAATGTATAATAATAATAATAATATATTATATAATTTATATAAAATAAGTAGTTTATTTTTAATAATCATAACTGTTTCACTCTCACAATTAATCACTTGATATTGATAATAAGTTGTTTTTTATCATCTTAAAACCAAAAGACATTAAATGCTAAATAGTTTTAGTTGAGTAAATTTTTTTTAAATTTAAGTGTTAAAACATTTTTTATCTAAAACAGTCATTGGTTTTTTTTCTCCCCTCACATTTTTTTCTTTTTAAATATAATGGACCTCAATAGGTCGCATTTGTTTTTGCCCAATATCACATTACATTTTAAACCATCGGCTCCCAAAGTGTGCACCGCGATGTCTGTACAGGGACGTCATGCCGTCATGAAATAGTATCAGGTATAACATTTTCCTTATGATTAGTCATGCTATGACTTAGAGAAGGACACCCTGAAAAAACTTTAGATCAAAAAGGGCGCCATGAGTCGAAAAAGTTTAAGAAGTACTGGCTTAAACAAACACATAAGCTGTGCTCGACTTGTGGAGGGATGTGAGGGGACTGAAAACTCCAACTAAATTGTCAGATATTCTATCGTACCTCAACTGTTTTTAAAAAAAAAAGTGCATGGGACGGTACTTTATTTAAGTTAAGTTTTTACAAAATTATAATATATATCTGTAGGTATACCTAAGTAAGTATTAGTTTTTGTTACAACGAAACATAATAAACGATAGTAATCTAACATCAACATCGACAATGTTTGTTGGCATACACAATTGCGTACCTATATTGCCATTACATAGAACGCCTGTAGTTTATTTTATTATTATTATTTTTTTTTTTTTTTTTTTGTTATAATTAGAATTTCGGAAATAACTTCAATCTATAATAATTTTTAGTTTTCTTCAATTTATGTTTTTGAAAAAATTTCAAGCGTGGTGTTTATGAGAAAGAAGTGGGTGGGTAGGTACTGAAATATATGTTGTGCACATGGTTTATAAATGTTCACCACACCCCTGCACATACTATATTTATATATTGAGATTATGGTTCAAAGTTTGAAAGTGAATATACTTAATAAGTTATGGAATATTCGTTTGTTTGTGGTAACATGTTTAGGGTGTCAAATGGGGATGAACCAGTGGCATCTTTAGACCTTTTATAGGGGAAGGCGAAATTTATTCATATATTTACATATTCACATTTGTGTATTTTCCTAATATGATGTACAAATAATGAAAAACAAAAATTTTTAAGAAAAGAAGGTCTTGAAGGGAAACTGCCTCCCCCTTCCAGAACTTCCCTGGGGTGAACACGGTTATGTTCAGTTTTTATTTAGATAGGGACGCAAAATGTATGTGTCATCAGAGTACTTCTACTGTTTATTTTCCAAGTCGAGCACTGCACAAAAAAAGAAGGATTTTGGATGATAATTTCCATCTTGTCGTTGACCGTTATACCAGTAAGTTGTTCTTGATCGATTTGATGTGTGCGCTGCAGGATGGCTATACGGTACATAAGACATTTGCAAGCTATCTTGGAGTTTGGACCGGAATACGAGACGAAGCTTTACACCGTGCCGTGCACTCAGTACCTGCCGCCACCCACATATTACGGTTATCAGCCGCCGTACGGTCAATGTTGGACAACAGCCGAATACTCGCCCAACGTGAGCAATCAATACTAACAATCTAACAATAATACCGACAATTATTGTCGGCCGTCATTGTGTATCGTATCACTTAGTATATGTACGGATTATAAATTTTCGTTTAGAAAGGTTTTCTTATTTTATTTTATTATTACCTATATACATATATATATTTATTTTATTATTATTATTATTTTTTTTTTGTACATTCATATGTTTAACGGGTACTTGTTTGCGGTTCGATTTACGCTATTGATCATCATGTATTCGTTTATTAATAATTTTTTTTTTTTTTTTGCATCGTGTTTCTTGTACACGCGCTATTCTATTTTAAGACTAATATATTTAAATTATATCGTGTAACACTATATCTATTACAAAATGCATTTCTAATAACCTAATAGAAACTATATAATATGACAATAATCGAGATTGACATTGTACAACATTTAATTCAAACAGATCTGTGTCGATTTAAGTATCTGAAATATATATATATAATTACACAAATACTCATTCATGCATAAATACATACATATTTTGTTGTGCTGTAAGTGCTTGATAGTTTTTTTTTTTTTTATGTAAAGTAGTCATTGAAATTAATTAATAAGAATTTAAAAAATAAATAATACTTACAGGTAATTATTATCGAAACGAATAGCTTAAACTTGCTAAAACCTGAACGAAATTATGATTTAAATTATTTGGTATTATTTTCAAGTTATTACGGTTTTTCTATATATTTAGCGAAAATAATAAAATATGTGTCAAAGTAGGTACAAATCGTAACTTCCTATCACCATTGTCCGATTTTCAAATTAAAAAGTTATTTAATCAAATTTTTGATACAATCATGTCATATAAAAGTTTTATTAAAGAAAAACAAATTATAATTTTTTTAAAACCAATAAATGTTGATAGTGAAATAACAAAACAAAAGGTGATTACTGATTATTAAATCATTATTTTAAACAATAAACTATTTTACTGATAAGTGACTGGAATACATTGTCAACACATGTACTCTCTTTAAACAACTAACTTCAATCAACTTTTGTTATGCCACTACATCCATAGCAAAATAAATAAGAAAAAACTACTGACGTGTCAAAAAAAACATACTTATATATGCATTAAATAACATATCATTTTCCTTTCTTTAGAGAGAAAATACCATCACACACAAACAAACACTTCTCAACATTTTTATTTATGAATTGTCTTAAAAAATTGAAATATGAAATTAATCGTATATCATTATGAAAGTATTTATGTGTATTAGGTACATTTTCAAAATCTATACTTATTGTAATCTAAATAGTTATAATAACATGATATAAATACAATTGATTTGTTAATCCAAACACAAGTTTATCTGAAAGATGCAGTATAATCTGAATAATCTCTATTGTATAACTACCTTTATTTACAGATATTACCGTTTATGTAATACTACTATATTTATGTGTACCTATAATAAGTATAATATATGTATACAATAATAATATAATATATTATGATGTAAAAATTGTCCCATTTATTGCAATAAATATTAAATTCTTGTACAATGTTATCATTTAGAAGAATATAAAATCATGGTACATGCAAGTATTTAATACAACATCAATTATATAAATATTATAAAATAATTAGTACTAAAAATGTTGTAGAAATTAGGTACTATTTTTAAGGGCAGCAATATTGTACCAATAATTAAATATCAAGTTAATAAAAATAATAACAATCAGAACTCTAACATTTCCTGATTATAAATTCTATGTTTAAAAAAAAAATGTTTAATGGTTTAATCATTCTTATACAACTATTTAAAAAATTAAAAATTTATCAAATATTTAATTCTTTAGAAGAATTAGAAATATTACCAATGTACATTGATCATTCAAATATAATTACATTTTTTTTATTTTATAACAAAATACTTACATAAATAAAAAAATAACTCAACATATTTTTTAATTTAAATCTTAAGTCCACAAAATTGTATGCATTTCAAAGAGATGTACATCAATAATATTAAAAAGATACTTAGATAGAAAATAGAATTTAAAACGAATGGCAATTATATATTTGAATATCTATAAATATTAAAAATATGAAATTCAAAATAAGATGAAAAAAAATAGAAGAATAATCCTTAGCATAATAAAACCTTAATAGTTTACATTTGTTTAGAACATAAGTCAATAATTTAATCTTAAAATAGATTGTAAAACATTAAATAATTTTTTAGGCAATTTTCAATTTTAATAATGATCTTCAAGAAAATATGTACAAATAATATTGAAATATTTTGTATTAAAACAATTAATTTGTTTATAACAATTTTTTTGATTAAATTTGTAATAACACTATATTATTATAATTTTAAAATTAAAAAAAAAATTTTTATTTATACAATTATGTTTCATGAATAAAATAATATTATATGTTATTAATCTATTTGAAAATATAATAAGGTTGACAAATCTTATGGAGTATACTAAATGAACTTAATTGATTTACAAAATACTATGGGTTTAAAACAAATTATAGCATAATATTTTCATACAACAATATTTTAATAACTTAATTAAAACTATAAGTTAATATTTTGAGTATAATCATATTCTATAGTTGGTATGACTGATTGTACAAATTTCAAAAATATAATTAAATACATGTGAACTTCTAAATTTCTGCCTTCATCTGTCACCATATGTATAAGCTTTTTCATAATATCGGCATGCCTATAAATGTAATAAAACATAAAATTATTAACTTAATGGATCAAAAACAATAATATATAATTCAAATGAATAAAATCACCAATAATCATATAACTATCACTAATATGATCAACAAAATATTTGAATAGTAAATTTTAACATTGTACCCATTTAGATTATTAAGTTTAATAATAATGTAATATATTTATGTACTGAATATAATTATTGATTTTCTTTGTTTTTAGGGAGTAAGATTCATACTGTTAAAGCTTAATACAACTTTATTTTATCAGTATTATTAAATGAGTATTATTATTAAATACTCTAACTAGTATGATAGTTATTTACAAACTGATAATTTTATGAACGTATAAAATGTTATATAATTTTATTGTTATTTTTAGATTTACATTTGAGAAATATTCTGTATAATTTGTCATCCGATCGAAAATAATGTTTAGGTAGCTGATAATTTAGCCATCATAATTGAAACTAAAATTATTAATTTTAACACGTTATATTTAATTATTAATAATAATATGAGTTATCAATACAATGCATAAAACAAGTCTAATAATTTAAAAATATTAATTTGTTATGCATTATTACAGTATTTAATGGAGATTAGGAAATATAAGTAATTTCTATATATGTTATACAAAATTTAAAAAAAATTATTTTTTCAACTATAAAATGTGTTATAAAAATATAAGATAAACTGAAATAATGTCAATATTATCAATATAAAACAAATTATAAATATAAAATAATAATATATAAATAAATGAATAGTTTATACACATTATTTATTTATTTATATATTAATTTATGTGTATTAACCAATTAATAATTTATAATTTTATATTTTCTTATACGCCACGCATTGAGCTTGATGTAAAAAACAGGTATTTCGTTGATAGACTAATTCCCCGATCGGCAAATTCAGTATTAAAGATTACTCTTTGCAACAAATAAAAGTTAAACATTTATAAATTTCACAAGAAAAAACAATATTTTTAATAAAAGCTAAATAAAAATAATTAATCAATCAGGTCTGTCCCACATAAATCCATGGAAAGACTAACATAAAATATAATTTGATTATAAGTAGGTAACAAATAAAAAACACATATTTTTTTCTGCAGCAGAAGAAGTACACGATCATCATGAAGACTATTAATTTTTCTATTCTCTCTCTATTTTCAATTTGTTTGACCAAATTTAACATAATTATCGTTTACATACTATTTTTTTGTATCAATTGTTTTCTTATATTTTAAAATGCTTATATTGTTTTCTATTGCAAAATTAATATACAGAAAAATGTCCATGTGTCTTGCACATTTCGTGATCTTAATGTTATATTGTTGATGTTGCTTAATACTGCAATATGTAAGATTTAAAGTAATAACTAATGATGAATATAAAAAATTTTTTAATTTTTTTTCAACTAATAATTGAAGCTCGCTTTTAGTTTAAATTAAAGTATTATATTTATTTTAATAATTGTTATAAAATAAAACTTAACACATATTGTTGTTATTAAAACTATACATACTTGCAAGGATGTATAGAAGCCATCGAAGGACCAGGGACATGAGGATGAGATTCCATGGTAACCGTTTTCTTAGCATAATCTTGACTTATATCTTCATACATTTCTTCAACATTTAATGGTATTTGATTCTAATATAAATAAAAACAACTATTATTTATTAACTAATTTTTTTAATTTCAACTTTAATATACTATGAATAAATTGGTAATTGGTTGGAAATGAATGACGAAATGTTTAAAAATTCAATTTAATATTTGTCTGAATACAATTAAATAGGTAGAATAAATACATTTCCAACACTTACTTCATTATAACCATAAAGCCACAATCTTGGAGTTTGGTAGAATTTATCATAAGTAATATGTAAATCATATGTTCTGGTTTTTAATATTTCATCATCAGATGTACTAGGTAATTTTTTATCTTTTACTTTTTCTGGATAAACAGTCACCTTAAAACAACATTATTACAAAATACTGTTTGTCAATATTAGATAAATATACTATTACAGATTAGATAAAGATATTTATCTGTATCCGTAATACTATAGACATATAGTAAAACTTTAAATATGTTACTTTATAAAATAATAATTGAAGTAAACAATTATAAAGAGAGTTAATTTATATAACTTATAATATTTATATAATGATGCTCATTAATAAACATTTTATAAATGAATAGTTAAGTATTTTAAACATTAATTAATACATATTATAAAGTTATAATAATTATGAGGAATTAAATTAAAAATTTGAATTGAATAAAAAATTACCGAATCATCTTCAAGTAAGCCACTTTCTACAAATGCATCCATATCTACAGCTTCACCTTCATCTTCATTATCATCATTATCTTCTGCACAATAACTATTAATATCTACATTTACATTACTGGAAACTTGATTATCCTCGTTTTTATTTCCAATATTTAAATTGCTGGAATTTTCCTAAAAAAAAATGTAGTATTAATATTTTACATAATTACCTATGCTATTCACATAGTAATTAAACAACAACAAATATCTAAGTCTATACTGAAATAGTTCCTTGAGCATATCATCTAGAGAACTTACTTAATAAGTTTTAAAAATTCATCATAATTTGTAGATTACAAAGTTGATAAAATTCTTAATGATTTTACTTGTAAATATTATATTTAAATATATGACAACTTTACTTTATATTCAAACAAAACTCATTATTTACATTTATGTATTATTTTAAAATGTTATTACTTACAATTTAAAATGTGAATAATAATATTGAACTATACTTAAAATGTAATGCAATTTTGTACAATACTATTTTATTCATAACAAAAATGTATTATTAACTACTCATAAATATCTATAAATAATTATATAGTTTCATTTAATTAAATAATCAAATTTTTATTATATATTTTCATTTAAAATAAGTATTAAATTAATACCATAAGTTTTGTATAAAATTATTAACATTTATTTTAAAAAAATATACAATTGGTCACTAAAATAATTCATAAAATGCATGAAAAAACATTATTATAAACTAAAATAAATATCTAAATGAAGTAAAATAGATAAAATTATAATTTTAATTGAAAAATTTTATTTTTACTTTCACATTTTAGTTGAAAAAAATGAGCTTTACTTACTGAAAATGATAAGTCTGATATTTGTTCACTTAAAGGTGATAATAACGAATCAAAATGATGAGTTTCAACCCAGCCATCATTCCCTTCTTCAGACTCAACAATATTTTCTTGAATTTCACAGTCCTCTAACTAAAAAAAAAAATGTATTAATTAAAATTACAAACAGTAGGTACTTATATACAATATAATTCATTGATGAATTCATTTATATTATTTTACTTACTTGTTTACACCGCCGGACACATGGTACATTTTTTGTAATCAAAAACTGTTTATTTTTTGGCAAATAAGATTTAGTCTTGTTATCATCGCCACAAGCCCATTCCCATGTTGGACATGTATGCACCAAATGGTCACCTGCAATGACAAACTCTTGTGGTGTTACAACACCTGTCTCTCTAAATTTTGATTCCTAAAAATAAACAATACTTTATTCTATTAAAACTAAATGTCTACAATACAAAATTTGACTTTATTTATATAAATATTTCCAATTTTAAAGTAAACAACTTATAAGACACCCAATTAAATCTTATTAGATTATAAATTTGCCAAAAAAATATCTAAATATACATTATGACCAAAAATTATCTTAAAAATAATCTGTATTAAAAAACTTGGTTGAACTATTAAAATATTAAAATAACATTATTAATTAACTTGGTCAATTTTAAAAGCAAATTAATATGAATATTAAAATAATGTAACAAACCGGATACATATTTTAAATAAATCAATTATCATGTTTTTAAAATAAATATAAAACATATGAAACTTTATTTAATAAATAAATATTATACTAGTATAATTGTAGAAATTCCACTGTAGGTTGTAATACAAACATAACAAGTCAAGTTTTTATATAAAAAAAAATGTTTTTCCATATTATTTTACAAATAATTTGTCAAATATGATTTATTTACAGTAAATACGATAAAATATCCTACATTTTTATGCCATAGATATAATTTTTCTAAGCTCTCAGTATATTGAATTTTGACATTTTGTAATCAGAAAGCATTGTCCTAGGCAGGGGCGTCATTTAGGGGGGGGCAGACTTTGACAAATGCCCAATTCTAAGAAATTTTAAAAAGTCAACAATTCTTGGTCCGATGACCAAAGGCTGAAATCGGTTAATAGTAAATTTTTATTTACTATTTTGTACTCAGAAATCAGATAATATTCTCTTTCAAATACACGTTCATGGTTTATTAAAAGTTGGAAAACACTGGCTCCTCTCCATTTTATGACAATTGTTATTATGCTAACCTTATAAACTTTATTTTTGGTATATTATATATTTATAAATATGTGATATTTATAAAACAGTTTTTGTGATATTGATACCATATAAATTGAGCTCATAATCTATAAAAAAAACTGTTTAAATCGTTCCTATTCACCCCTAACTACGGTACATTATATTTGAGATACAATTTTATGTTTTTATAAATAAATTCTGTAAAGTATTATTAATTATATTAAGTTATTAAGTTTATTAAGTATATAAGTATTTATAAAATAATAAAATTATAAGTATTTATTTAATTAGATTTATATTATTATTTCATTAAACATATTGATAGGTAACTTAGATCCTATAGGATAAGTAAATAAATTAATGTTTTAATATCTTTAATGTTATTATTTAATTAGGTGAATTGAACCGTTTCATGTTCTTTGTTTATCATCATGACATTATTATTCATTACTAACCTTTACATCTTTTGTTCCGAAAAAATATTTTATTGATAGTCTATCGCATGGGCTTATTTTAGGGGGAGAAAGGGCGATCCCTCCTCAATTCATATTTAAGGAATTGATTATATCTGAGATACACAATTCAAATTTTTTTTTTAATGTGGATCATTTTATAACAAAATCAAATTACGCGTGGCTGTGAATACTGAATTGGGCTTTATGTCAGGTCCATATTTAGTGAAAAATCAAATAAAATACAAACGTAACTTTCAAAATACAGTCAGTTGTTAAAAATAACTACACAAAAGTCGATTCTAAAAGGATCCAGCATAAGATTAAAAAAAAAACACAAATATTGAGGATTCACTTCATTTAAATATTACCAAAAATTTTATTTGTAAATGTTGAGCCTAAATTAAAGCAAAAATTTGAGTCGCTCCCCTAAAAGTAAGTCCAGATACACCCTTGGTCTATTGTCCATAAATATTAAATATTTAAATATTATGAAGTCGGCAAATTTAATCAATTGCCCCACCCTTTTTAAAGTTGAAATATCCTAGAACATAAAAATGCTTTTTGCACTGAAATTCTAATAAGATTTAAGTTTGGCATTTGTTTGCAATTCGATTACTTTAAACAAACACAGTATGTACCAGTTCGACTTAACCAACGGTGACGATTTAAACGTTTCAAATCGGAAAGGTAAACCTCTGTCGAAACACACACGTGAAAAATACCTTTAAGACCGGTGTCAAAAATCCAGCGAAGCCTAGTGCAGTACCTTTCACGGTGTTGAATACGTTTTGCATGGTTTTATTTATCTGTTCAACAGTTAACGACTACAACGGCCGTCGCTGTATCAGGCCCGACGCTAATGACCGTCGCGATTAGTCGGCGGACGACGTTGGAACGGAACGACTGGAAGAACGCTGGAACCGAAACGACAGAGACGTACGGCGAGAGGGAACGTCGATAAGCGCTACGTACTGATAACTGGTATTACGTAATTTTTTCGTTTTTTTTTTTTTTTTTCGCTGCTGATAACGACGATCGGAACGCAATAGTGATAAGCAATGTTGTCCGAACGCTTTTTTCGACGGATCGAATACGATACACGGGTCTCGTGTAAATACAACCGGGTCCATAAAAGGCGGGTGTGTGTGGCCCTGGCCAAAATTAAACGAATTCGAATTCGCTGCGTCACCGGCCGACGCTGACCGAGTGACGCAGGAGCAGATCGCTGTGCACTGAGAGTGAGGCTCATAGAAAAAATATACCAATGCATTAACTATGGTCGGTCTATTTCACAAGGCCACTTATCACGACTAAGACTGGATTATAGATGTATACCCAGTGTCGTATTTTCCAGTAAAAACTATATTCTAATGCTTAGGGCGGCGAATAATTTTTAACATTACATTTTTATCCCATGTAACCGGAACTAAAATAAATGCAACTAATTATAAAATGTTATATTTTATTAAAGCCGATGAGTACTATAATAGAGCAATAAGTATTTAACTTTGAATATAATTTAAAAATGAACAATTTAAGCATGTTTTTACTACCATGTTATTTATCATTATATTTTTATAATTTTTTCATATGAATGTATGTATGCATCTTTATAAAAGCTGTATATTTTTATTTTACATCATTACAATTTTAAATAATAAAGGAAACAACTATAATTGTACGCTTTAATAACATTTTTTAGATTAGAAAAATATTTATATTGAAAGGCGGCAATTTGTTTAGTGCTTAAAGCGGCACAATGGTTAAATCCGGCACTGTGTATACCTTGTAACAAAACCGCACAATATGATCGATGTGTGTTTTTTAAGTTTGTTCACGATTATCATTTAAAACATGAACATTTATTTTTTGGGGGATTATGGATCCCAGAATATAATTTTATGGGTTCCGGCATAGAGATGTTTTGCTGTACTATACAATTAAACCATTGGCGGTTACTGGGGCATTTGCTCCGGTCTAGTATTAACTTCAATCTATAGTTGACATACTTGAAAAAGTGGCGCCATTTCAGTTTTAAAATAGGGCTGCCAAATTCTTTACCAGGCCACAGTTATAACGATGAAAATTGAAATGTAGATTTGTTGAAGTTATTTCTTACTTTACTATTAGGGATGAAAAATAAATCTGTAAAAAGCAAAAGAAACTACGAAATTAAAATAGGACCCTATGCTCCCTATGGAACTTGTACGTGTTTTAGATTACAGTAGCTAGTAGCAAGTAACATTTTTTTTTTTTTTTTGTATTTAATATGCTTTTATGTAATCACTGTTATCTTTGAGTCCAATTCAAACGTTAATTGATTCATATTTGACTATTGACTCCGATATATCGGACGTCGGCGCAAGCACGAAATCAAGGCAGGCCGATTGCGGTACGGGTAAAATAGGGCCGCCACTGTAGCGTATACATTGGCGGCCCTATTTTTCCGATACCTCAAATGGCGCCCCTGCAAGAGGCAAATTCTGTCAACAAATATTATCGGTGGATCAGCCGACCTGAACCCCCTCCCCGCGACGACCATCGCTGCGTGATTGTGTTTCAACCGAACCATTCGAATACCCGAGACATTTCCTCGATGGTGAGACAAAACGATTGTCGGTGTTGCCGGCCATCGCGTTGCGATCGGAAACGTTTCTCGTCGTGGGCACGTTTTTACCACGTCGACGATTCAAACGATATTTGCGTAACGCGTCCGTACGGATTTCGCTTTCGTACGTTCCGTGCGGCTCATAACGGTAGACAATGGTCTTGGGAGTCCTTAACGGTACACGACGCGGACAGTATCGAGTTTTCGAATCGCAATCGCAACAGCGCAGTCGGTGTAATATTACGTTTGGTTAGAAACGCGAAAATGGCTAACGTTTTCGCGGGAACAGTATGCCACGGAATCCAACGGGGCAAGTGTTGGACCGACCCCGCGGCACTAGTCCGAACACTTAGTTTGTTTTCCGAACGTTCCGAACACCGTGCGGGCCTGGGCACGGAGACGCTATGGACAGCAAATAAATCTTTAATGTCCGTGGGAAACGCCGAGGACACCACCCGCGGTCGGCCCGCGCCGAACATCGTCCAGGCGCATCGCTTGCGTTGGTGTACGCGGGCCGACGCCGTAATCGGAACGGGTCCGTGTCACCGTGTCGGCGGCGGGGAACAGAAGAACCCGGAATGATAACGCGGTCGCGGGCCGCACGGGTACGTGCACCGTCACCACGTCGCGGTTCGGTGATAACGATGGTGCCCGTGATAAGAAAATCGCAAGCGATCGCGTGAGCCGCGACTTTATCAC
This sequence comes from Sipha flava, assembly GCF_003268045.1. NCBI lineage: Eukaryota > Metazoa > Arthropoda > Insecta > Hemiptera > Aphididae > Sipha > Sipha flava. Next base: position 26,382 of record NW_020273303.1, read on the forward strand.
ATTGTGTGCGTGCCATCGTCGAGATCTCTGTAACCTATCTGGAGTCGTCGCTGACTGCCTGTCTTCGTCACTGTCCGTTCCGCCGCAACAGCGACATTTCCGTTCGAATTATCCGGCCCACCCGCTGGTAAGTGCAACACACCCATTTTGATAACCCATCCCCAGGGTTGGACTGGATATCGAAGTGCCCGGGGGGAGCTAATCAACTGGGCCTATTATCATCGCATTTCGACAAATAAATATTTTCTGTTAATAGCGCTCAATTCGGACATTCTAATAGTAAATCAATGGTGATTTACCGTTATAATTTATTATTACATTTTGTATATGAGTAATTGATATGGCACTATCGAGGGCCTTGGATATGATGGTCCCTTTATCTCCTTGGTCAGTTCGCCCCTACTAATCCCATCTTCCGGACCCACGAGGTTAGCTGCAGCTGTCCACGTTCACCATTTTCTCAATCACTCCTTGTTCTCTTCCTTGTCTGACAGACTTCCATCACTTTTCTACTCTGTACTCAAAATTTTTGGTCTGTTCGATTTTCCCATGAATATGTGTTTTGGAATTCATTAAGTTTTGTCTCCAATGGGTTTTGTAACTCGATAATCATACTTTTGATACTGCCTTGATGCTATTTTTTTTCTTTCATCACCTTCGATTCTAATTCTACAATATACAATTTAGTTATCTACAAGCACCATAATTTAAATAATTGTATTGTGATCGGTTTCAATTAGTTGTACCAATGCCTTTCCAATGGATTTTAGAGCCCAGTGTAGAATTATGTAGTGCCCTATATATTTTTATTTTATTTACTTTTATTTTTGTATAGTTTTATAAATGTTAAGGTGTTTTGCAATCTTAATTTTATTCCTCTGTGGTTGAAAACGATGCATACACTTATGGTACGTTCTTATTTGAAAAATGGTACGTAACAATATAATATGTATACATAAAATCATATTGATTCTTAGACTATCGATATTCTATGTGATCAATATTTCTCATGCACGAAAACGGTTTTCTCTCTCATCATAAGTTTGTATTTTCTTTAAATACCCCCAAAAAAATAACGTTTTATTCGAATCGATAGGACGTGTATGTTCTTCTTCAACCCATAACCATTTGAAACTGTTATGTCCAACAAGATGGGTGGACCGATATGACTTAATAATTATTTTCCTTGAGTTATTTGATGCAATAGTTGATAGTTTATCGGAAGTTTGTACTTGGCTTGATAAGGATGCTTCATCAAGAGCAAACCAATTGCTGTGTACTATAAGAAAATCAAAATTTATACTAGCAACTTGTATACTGGGACATGTGCTGAGTTTGAGTTTACCATTAAGTTTCTTCAGACAAAGAATATATTAAAGTTGAAGCTATTCAAACCGCTGATGACGTAGTAAATATAATTAAACAACTAAGATTAAATGATAAAAGTAAATTTAAAATTTTATTTAATAATGGAAAATCTAAATGTGACGCCTTAAACATTGAAATATCTATTCCTCATACAACTAATAAGCAAAAAAACAGATAAAATATCCAGGTTGATTTGCTTGAGGATTATTACTGAATATTTTTATTCATTCTTTTTGTAGATCATTTTTTAAATCAATTAAACAATCAATATTTATCTCATAGATCTATAATTTAATATTTTAACGTTATTTTACCATCATCCAATAGTATACAATATGGAAAAAAAAATTAAGCAGCTAGTTGAAATGTATCAAGGATTGTTAGTGTGTTAGCAACTGTGAGTGAAATTAAAATTTGACAACAAAAATTTACAGCAACTAAAGATTTACCAAAAAATGCTATCGACGCTCTTCAAAAAATGTAAAATATCAATTTTCCCTTCTACTTTCAAACTTTTACAAATTTTAACAACTCTTCCAGTTACAACTGCTAACAATGAACGATCTTTTTCAACATTAAAAAGATTGAAAACATATTTACGAAATACTACATTGAAAATAGGTTGAATGGTTTGGCAATGATGAATATACACAGTGATATAATGATAAATCCTGATGTTGACCTAAATAAATTAGCGACCAAAACGAGAAAACTACGGTTGATGTAAATTTTAATGTAATTAAAATATTGTTTGACTTTAAATGCTTTAAATACAGTTCAAGAAAATTTAAAATAAATATGTTATGTGTATACCTACCTAATGTATAGACCTAAACCATAAACTCCCCCCATTGAAAAATCCTGTTTACACTACTGAGTATGATACAATACTATTATTATTTTATAATATTCTAAGCATGAATTGCGTAGCACATATTTCTGTATAAACTAAATTGTTGTTTTCTTTTTGTTATAAGATTTTGTAAAATTATGACTTGGCCTTCCCTAACCAAGGCTCTGGAGCCACCCCTGCTGGCACTGTGTTTTACTTTTCTGATATATCTGAGTTGATATGTTAACACTACAAATTGTTTTCTTATTTTAATGTTTCTTATATGATGTACAATACATGTTTTTCTTTGTAAGATTAAAATTTACTTCAGTTCATTTTTTTGATGCTTTTGTATTGGATTTATTTACTATATTATTTATTCTATTTATTCTATTTATTCTATTTTATTTAATAAAACACAATTTATAATAATTTTATTTTTTTTTTCCAAACATTTTGATAGTATTTTTAACTGTTTTCTTTACATAAATTACTTCAAAATGTAATCAATTATAATTAATATATCCCCCTCCAAAAAAAAAAAAGAAAGAGATGATACATTGTCATTGAATTTCCTTCTTGTTTATAAAGGGAATTTGAGGTTATAAATGTTCAAGAGTAAGTCAGAGTGATTATATGGTCTTAGAAGCTAAATAAAATAGCACTTACTTGGTTCGATAATAGTTTTTGAGTGTCATCTTATTTATTATTTAAAATTATGAATAATTTGATGACACTTTTTTGACTCATGTAACATTGGTTTTTTTTATTTGATTTTGGTTTGGTAATTCCTCTACACTGAAATAAGAAATTGACCAAGTCTGTTTGCATACACATAAAAATAACTTCTTTATTTCAAACAGTAAACACATGGTAATTAACAGAAGTCATGACTTGCAACAAAGATTTCAGCATGTGTGTGTAGAATAGTATGGTTGTATACTAAAATGAATGTTAATTTAATTTAATTGTGTACTAAAACTAATGTTTGAGTATTTTTCAAGTAAAAATGGCAATGATTTACCATTAGATTGGGCCCTGTAAGTTGTATTGTGTGTGTTCAGAAAGTACCGTTATTTATTAAATTGTATTATAAGATGTAAAATTATTAAATTAAGCATATTATAAAGTAATTTAACAAATTAATAAATTACTAAAAAGTTATAAATGTAATAGAAAAAAATATGTTATATCCATAACTTAATTTTTAACTTTTATTTTAGT
>NW_020273304.1:0-43882 GCF_003268045.1 Sipha flava
TATTGCTGTACCGATTGAAATAATGTCTTACTAACAGAACCTAAGGAGCATGGCTGTTTTAAAGTAGACAGCGTTGAGATAAAAACTAGGATGTACAGACAGCATGGACATTCCGTTACCGCACAAGTGTTTATCAACTTCCAGTCGGAGGAAGGTGGAAAACGAGTGAGAAACGTTAGTGGCTGACATATGTTCGCAACGTAAACCTTATACAAGACACATCGGATAACCAACACGTTGGACCTTGTTCACCGAGGAACGGTAAGAAACACTAGCAAAGTGTTGACGTCAAAGAACACACATGATCCGAATCGGTGAGCGGGTATATACGTATCCAAGTGCGTTTCAAGTTGAAACTTTCAACGTTTGCGACTCACTTGTTATTGTTCAACATGAACGTGTTCATTTTCGACATAGTGTTGACGTGCTCCGCGGGTCTGGGGCGACCGTTGTTCGGTTGAAAACTTCTTGCACCGGGTCGACGGCCGGACAGTGTCGGACGGACGGCGACGGTTCGCTAAAACGGAACGGGAACGCGCGCGCGCGCTTCAGACGGCGGCCGAGGGAATGAACACGGGAGACAAACGGTAACCGGTGCGGAGTGACATGACGACGACGAATGGAGAAGAACACGTTAAGCGGCGGGAGATGGAACGCGGACGACTGACAGATACGTCTGTTGCTATTGCTCCGCGACCATACGGTAAGACGCGGTAATAATGTACACAATATCACTAGACGTTTGCGACACGGGTCTCCACCGGGCGTGTGACGGGTGCTGCGGACGGGCGGTGACTGATAGCGATCAGCTGGCGAGCTCGCAATGTTTTCGCGAGTCAGCTGCTGGAACGGCGACAAACGGTTCTCACGGTTCAGTGGTGGTGGTCCGGTTCATCCCCCCCCCATCCTATCGCTACCGAAGTCGAAAAACGATAACAATGTAGTGATATTTAAATATATTTATTGTTTCATTGTCGTGCTGCGTCACTGTTACTGTTGTAAAAATTAATTATTTTGATTGGTAAAAAAAAAGATCGAGACAGACCAAAAATTACGTATGTTTCAAAATGTCATTACTAAAGTCGGACTCGCACGACGACACGTTTATAACAAAATAATTGTATGACGGTAAACTGCCAGCGTATGACTTATTCTTTACATTTCTGTTCAGATCCTTATCTGATTTCCGTGACAATTTTTAACATATTATTAAATTAATAATTAATATGTTTTATTAATTAAATGATTCTAAAATAATAAGATGTGTATTTACTATTTAATAATATATGCAACAATATTTAAAAAAAATTTTAAAATAATTTTTAGTTAGTTGAATGCACCCCTCTCAGATATTCTTAATATTTACATTTAGATGAGGGGGGCAGCTGAAAAATTAAAAAAAAATAGTTTTATTAAAAGTGTTTTATTATTAAAGTGACAAATAATTTAAAAACTAATTATTTTAATTCAAATAATGCGATAAAATTTGTTGTATATACACATATTATTAAGCATAAATCGAAACTAGTAATAATCTACAAAATATGTTATTGTAAAAACCAATTTATTTTAAAATTTCAATCAAAAATTTTCATTTTCTACTATTTTTTTTTTTTTTTTTTTACAAAATTGGAGTCTTATAAACGAATTTTTTATAATGTATTTGGATTCGCCCAGACCATTCTAGACGACTTTAAGTCTATTAAGCGACTGAACCTTATATCCGTGAGTCTTGCAAGTGGCGTCCACTGTATATCGAATAATCAAAGAAATTGTTTAATAATCCCAAAACAATCGTGTTTTTCGTTCACTTCAATTTATGATATCTTCATGATCATTATCAACACGAACACATCGTTAAATACTATAAGATATCAGCGTTTCATACTATAAAATCGAATATTAGGTAGGATACGTATTTATAAAACGAAAAAACTAATGGGTGATAAAATGTTTTCCTTTCGTCTCTGTATTTTAAAAGCTCGTCCCATAAAATCTTAAAAAAAAAAACAAATAAAACTTAAAAACAAATAAAAATAAAAAAACATAAAAATAAAAAAAAACAAATAAAAACAAATAAAAAACAAAAATAAAATTAAAACAAATAAATATATTTTTTCAGTAATTCAATATTTAATCAATTGAGCAAATTGAGCAGTGCAACACGAACAAAACACAATCGCTGATCGTATTCGTTTTAAACGTTACACCGGGACGCTAACAATTCCCAGTGCACAGGAGCGATCGATCTCGACCTCGAATTCGAAAATAAAACAACACTCCCAACAAGCGCGTCACCACGCGGTGCTACTCCACCGTGCCACGAAATAATTTCATCGCGGACGCGCTTCGAGCGCTCGATGCGCTCCTTCTCGGCGGCCGTCGGGCACGGGGCCGTGGCCCACGCGCAACCGTTGTCCAACGCGTACATGAGGCATTCCACACGGCCGTTGTCCGCGGCGCTGTCGCACGTGAACTCGTCCCACGGGCAGCCGTGTTCGTGCGCGTACCTCAGACACCGGATGTGACCGCCGCGCGCCGCAGCGTCGCACGTGTACGCGTCCCACGAGCATCCGTGATCGTGCGCGTATTGCAAACACTCCAGGCGCCCGGAGGCAGCGGCGTCGCGGCATATTTCCGCGTCCCACGCGCAACCGTTGTCCAACGCGTATTTCAAGCACGCGGTGCGGCCATTGGTCGCGGCGGCGCTGCACGTGCTCTCGTCCCACGGGCAGCCGTTCTGGTGCGCGTATTGCAGACACTCCGCGTGGCCGCCGCGGGCCGCCGCCTCGCACGTGGCCGCGTCCCACGGGCACCCGTGCTCGTGCGCGTACCGCAAACACTCCAAGTGACCGCCTTCGACCGCGTACTCGCACGTGTCAGCGTCCCACGGGCACCCGTGCTCGTGCGCGTACCGCAAACACTCCAGCTGGCCGCGGAAAGCAGCGTCACGGCAAGTGACCGCATCCCACGGAGCGCCGTTCTCGTGCGCGTACCTCAGCGCCTCCAGGTGGCCGGCGGCCGCGGCCAGCTCGCACACGGTCTCGTCCAGCGGGCAACCATTCCGGTGAGCGTACATCAGACACTCCAGCCGACCGTTTTGCGCGGCACTCGTGCACACCGACCCGTCCCACGAGCATCCGTTCTCGTGCGCGTACGCTAAACACTCCAGCTGACCGTTCGCGGCGGCGTTCTCGCACGTTTGCTCCGACCACGGGCATCCCTGGCGGTGCGCGTACGCTAAGCACTCCAGATGCCCGTTGTGCGCCGCTTGCTCGCACACGTCGACGGTCCATGGGAAATGGCACCTCTCGGCAAATTGCATACATTCCAAGTGACCGTGGAACGCCGCATCCTCGATCAACGACGTCAGCGAAGAACCATCGCCGTCTTTCGATGCTGCGAAGGATTACGATGAGAAAAAATAGAATTTAAAACCAACACTTCCACCGTCACCGTGACATATTATTTTTAATCTCTCTCTTTCTCTATCTCATTTTAATTACCATCGGGCAAAATTGTCGCCTCGTTGCTCGTCTCGGCTGTTTGGTTCTTGATGTAGTTCAGTACATCCGTGCAACACTGTTCCACTTCAATTGGCACCGTTTTTAGATCGTCGTAAAAAAACTTCTCGTCCTCATTGCACACGATGTACGAAAGCTTAGCCAAGGTAAACATGTTATGGCTGAAAGGCGAAACGTTCAAATTCAGCAGTACGTCTTACAATGTTTAACGGTCGAACTGACTGTTACACGGTTGTTATAATTGTCTACTGTCTATCGGTAACTCTTGACAATAATAATAGTAATACATTTTTCTAAACTACATTTGACTGGTCAAATATTTTACTCTTTTTTTTTTTTATATTCGTATGTGCTATCGATTAAAAATAAAGAATATTAATTTGAAAATTGACGAACGTGTGAAAAAATTTACGAGTTACGATACGTATTGCGGATGTAGTGTATAATTGAGGTGGATTATCCCGCGGTGAACCGAGATACACCGATACTGGATGTACAATTTATAGAAGTATGGATTTCGTATAAAAGACTGTTAAAACTCAATTTACTCATCATGTATTGCAATTATATTTAGATATTATTTTTACACAAATATCTTATGAAACAGACATCGGTGTCACTGGAGAAAGTTCTTGGTTTTTACGTACATATTAGGAAATATTTAATGTTAAACAAAACGAAAACAATAATGCAAACAATTTGTCAAATTACACACGACAATTTTTGTTTGAGAATTGTACTTAAGAAGAATTAAAGAAAAATTTGAGAACAATAAGAAATCGGTCATAAATAGACCTAACAAATAGTCAGAAACGTGTCAAATCATATTTACTAACTGAGGCTAATCTGAAGACCGAACTGTCAGAGTTAATAACTTATTTATATTAAATTATAATTATAATATAATTTATCTTAATTATAGCCTAAAATATATGAATATTTAGCATACAATTTCAGTTGTAATTGTATATGCTATAAAATGCATGAGGTTTAACTATAGCCAGTCTATTTTTACATATCTGCGTAACCATAGGTGTGTCTAGACTTATTTTAGTACATCGTTCACAAGACAAATAGTGAGTTACCCAAAGAGAAAGAAAATATTATCTTCAAATTTCGAAAAAATTATTATCACCTAGTAATACATATACGATTATTATTACAAATAAAATAAAATTCTAAATGTCTTCTTATTGAAATCATAATTTTAAACTATCAATAGTTGATAGTGCAATAAAAATTAAACTGTTCTAGTCGTGCATTTATATGAAAGGCACAGTCTGTAGACACGCTTATATGCGTAATATTTATAATTTAAGAGCGTGTAGTTTTCAAGTGTTTTAAAATTTTTCAATAAAATAAAATAATACGAATAAAATTGTAGTATATGGCTAATTTCGACACGACATTGTTCAAATTTTAATATGTTGCCCGTAACAAACATACACAATATGCAATACAAACATTTTACAGACTGATAATCGTTTAAATTATATTTTGTATTTGTACTACGTAAATATTGATGATTTTACTGAAAAAATAAAAAAAATATTTATCTATAATTATTTTCTAAAATTTACTAATATGACTAAACTAAACGATAATCCAAAAGTATTAACATTAAATAATAATATGAACCCAAAAGCAATCTTTTTAGAGTGTAAAAATTGTGATATGGTACCTCTTGACGTTGATCAACTGGTGATTACTGTTATAAGTACCTAATCACAATATATTGTAAACGAAATTCTACATGAATGTAACATGTGGAAATAAGACAAAACAATCAACAATAATAATAATAGCGGTAACTATGATGAATATTTGTAATGAAAAATAAACGGTCAGGACATCATACTTAACGACAAATAAAACCAACTATACTCGTACGTCCGGATCGTAACTATGACGCATTAACCATTTTACCGTTCGTATTTGTACTTTGATACAAAGGTCATATTTGATTAACTATGACATTAAACACTTAATTATTAATAAAAACTGTTAGAAGTCAAATCCAATATGACATAGACCAGGACTGGATTGGGAGTTTACTGGGCCTGTAAATGTAATTTTTAGGCAATTAATTTTATATTTTACCTTTTATGGATATTATACAATTTTGCTTAATTGATTTTTCCTTGTAACATTATGTTTAATGCATACATTTAATGTATTAAATGCTTGTCACTTCCAACTCAAAATTTTTTATAATATATTACTGTTCATACGGACAGTTTATTTAGATTTAATATATATTATTTTTCAATAGCCATTTTTTTTATTATGATTATAATAACGATAATAATATGTATGTAGATTGTATGCAATAATTTATTACAACCGCCATCACTGAATTAATTTTGATTATATTATTTTCTTGATTATAGAATAATACAGGTACAGCTTTATCATAATTTACGAATTATGAAAATATTTGCCTACAATACGTTATGATCTTGAGCAACGTTACAATGAAACACGTAGTTCATAGACAATTTTTACTTTTAACATTAGAGGTGAAGTTACCGTCTATTCATAAAATAAATAAACTTTTAATAGTTTGCCAATTACTACCTACTATATCACGTTTTAATTACACATTTTCCTTTTTCTTTTTTGTTGTCTACATTAAATATCACAGAATATTATGAAAGAAAGCTAATGGAAATAATTGTGGTAAAATTGTTTTACAGTTGAAGAAATAATCGGGTATATACCGTGGTAAATTGTAATAACATTTGTTTAATTCAGTCAGGCTTATTTGAGAATTATATCATTATGTAATACAATATAATGATACAATTTTTTTCGATTACTTTCACGCATCACTCAATAACAACGGTTTTTAATCCTAGTAGGTATACATTAGAATTTTAATTGACTTGAAAACTGCTCTATGTAACACTGCGGTAGTAAATATAATGTTATAACTAAAGCTCGAATTTCTATGCAAAAAAAATATTGATGAACATGCACATATTTATGCATACAAAAATCATTTCAATTATGTTACATGGTATCAATTATTAGAATTTACTATTTTACAGATTACGAAACAAGTAATCATTAATTAATTATATAAATTCAGAATTAACAACAAAAAATATTAATTTTGGAACGAATATCAACACGAAATAACAAAATATGATTTCAGATTTTTAAAATGGAAGCTTTAACGATTGTCATGTACCATAATTAATACCCTGGATTATTAGACAATACTTGCGATAGTTTAAATTTAGAAAATATCCAATGTATTATTATTGTTTCTCAAATATTCAAAATATACAAATACAAAAATTTATCCATAGGAATCTATATAATGCGAGACGTCGACATTTGTAATCAAAATTATTCTAGGTGAATTCTAGAAGAATATACATTTGCATAAAACCCAGACCTAAGGTATAACAAATTATTTTAAATTTTCAGTCCGGTTCGGTCTACATTTAAATGTAGAAATCGGTTCGGTCCGACTTTGATCCTTTTCTATCATTTTCAGACCGGTCTGGTCCCTAAAATTACGGACCGTGAAGAGCACTAGTTAGTACTAAACTATTTTACTTTGTATCCAAAAATTTAAAATCCAGTTCGGTTACTATTATTTATTTTTCTTCATAAGGTGTATGAATTTTGAAGAATCGAAAATTTTCATTTTTCATGTACCTATAAAGTTACACACGTAGAATCGTTATTTAAATGATTTATAGAATTTTGGAAAAATATGATCAAAACAATAAAAAGGAACTAGCGATGTCCTATTAATTAATTAATTATAATTTAACTTCATAAAATATAAGTTTTATTATGAAATTAATTTATTTAATAAATATATAATTTGTTAGTTAAATGGATTTTATTTGTATCTAAATATTTAATTCGTATTTATTTGCAAATTTAAAAGTAGTGAGCATTATTATTTTAATTGATATTGTTTCAATTCATTTTTTCAAAATATTTTAACTAAAAACTAAAAACGCATAGGTACCTATCTCATTTTAAGAATTGTGTCATCACTTTATGTGCAGTAATTCTACAGTTATTTATATTACCTAAATATTAAATATTTGAAATAAACACATATATATATACATATGTGTATGTGTGTTTGTATGTATAGTCACATAAGTGATGAAAACAATACTTATTAATTATTATACACTAGAGGTTGACAAGGAGACTTCAATAAAATACAATAAAGTAGGTATTCAGTATTGCATTTATTATGAAATGACCTTAAGAAAAAATATACATGTATCATATACAAACAAATACAATTTGTTTATTATACAAATGTATTGTTTTTAAATATTAGGTTATAGATTCATCATATAGTTTTTTTTAATTAAATTTGTAACTGTAATCAGCCGCTGTCATAATTTTTTAAGGTCTTTCTCGACCTTTTGGATACCTAAAAAAAAAAAAAAGTATGTTGAAAAAATAATGATAGAATTGATCCTAATCAATATTTAGAAACTGTTTATGATAAAATAAAAACTTTATAATATAATTCAATTAGAAAAAATAAATTCAAATCAACAATTGTAATAAATAATTATCATAGATTTTACTTTATATAACTATTTTCAGATATTTAATTCCAAAGATATCATATTTTATTTTTCTGGTGTGCAACTTTTCAAGTAGGCATTTGTAACATTTTTTGCGACCATATAAAAATATTTTCAAAATCCTATTTTTAATTTTTTTTTCATAGATCATGAAAATTATTTTAACATGGATAGTATAAACACTAAAATATAATAAAGCATTTATTCATTTACCTGAAGTCTATTAATTAATGCATAAAACATTTGAAGAAAAATAATATAAAAAAAAAAAAAAAAACGTCGGGAACACGCATAGGTGTAAACTGATGGAAAAGCGGAGGAAATTGCCCCCCTAAAATAAATAAGGAGGGGGCGGGGCCCCCCCCCCCCCCGATAATTAACATACCTTGTTTTAAAATAAATACAAAACAGCTAGTTATAGCTATTACTATATAATTTTTTTTTTAAATCTTAATTTTCAATTTTCGCATATCTAAAATAATGTTAGAAAATGAATAATTTTGTATTATAATATGTAGGTAGTAAAGTGTCATTTAGCCGCGGACAGGGTTAAAATAGGCCACCGTAGCACCGGGATATGTCCCAGTGGGCTGCTGTAATTTTGGTTAATTAAAATTACTTAGATTTTTTGTTTTTAATTTTATGCGTCTATCTTCTATTCTTAAAATAAAATAAAAAATATCGCCTTGTAACATGACATTACTAAAGGATGCGGTGACACAGGATTAGATAACTCGGAGTTTGAAAATTGAACATATTTAATGTCGCGATAGGCCGATTGATAACAATGATTTCATCACAATATTTATAAATAGAAAAGTTTTAGGAAATTTGAATACAAAAGATGTGTACAATATGTTAATCATACGACGTACCATTCGCGTTTGTTCAAACAACATTTAACCAAAAGAAAATGTTGGTATGGGTAGATACGGTCGTGCAAGATATGCAATAACGAAATTGTTTTTCGATAATAATAATTTTTATAAGATTTATTAGACTTTTATTTTAAAAAATTTTAATAGTTTTGACGTTCACTCAATAACAAGTCAGTTACTAGTTTCCAACCTTTCTGTTGACTTCAAGTCAATTATTACCGGCAAGCAATTATTTTATTAAAAATAATATGTTCTAACTCAATGGTCGGCAACCTTTATGAACCTTTGGGCCACATTCACAAATTAAAAATGGTTCTAGGGTCAGACAATATAAAAAATGTATATGATATTCAAAGACGTTTGCTAGTTTTGAAATTTACTGCGGGCCGCAGTAAAAGAAATATTAGTTGCCGACCCCACTGTTCTAACTCAATTAAAATTATCATTTTTTATGGTGTAAAATTTATCTTAATAGGTAGGTCATTATATCAATATTATAGATAAAATATACTAACATATATAATATAACTAATATATATATATGTAAATCTGAAAATATTCAAATGTACTTGTGTGTATATTGTTTTTTTTGAGTTACGAAGATACATTTTCAGTTAAAGAATAATTTGATTAGGTACCCACTTATTCCATTTATTATTGTACTTATTATTCCATTGAGGCCATGGACACCCTTTTCGTTAGATAAGTAATTATATATTTGCCCCCTCCCCCCCCCTAATAAATTTCCAAGTTACGCGCATGGGGACACGTAAAATATAGAAAATTGTAAATGAGGTATTACAGAAAAATAAATACATCAGCAACACAATGCCAGAATATAAGGATAATTATACAGGAAACATCAGGAATTACCAAAACATTTTAATGAGGAATAGTGAAATTAAATAACGTATAGGTATTGTAGTAGATATTATATTATTGTGTATTGTTACATTAAAAATATTTTCGCACATACTACGGGTAAACAAAAATAGTTGAGCTAAAAACCATTTTTTAAAATGAAAAATTAAGTGAGGTTGAATGTTAACAATTAAATTGATAACATATCTTAGTATTTTATTGAATGAAGTTTTGTACTATTTAAATTATTAAATTCAATTTTTTATTGCGAATAAATAGGTAGCTAACATTTACTTTTAAATTGTATTTTTTGATGACACGCCGGCGCTATCAATGAAGGTAGGCAATTTATGTTCAATGTCACACGTTAATGCTATATTTCTTAACAATGTACCTATTATTTAGGTAATAGGTCAGAAATTAAATGTACCTAGTAAGAAAAATAATAACAATAAAGTCTAGAATATAATATATTTATATATTATATTATTATACTACTATTATATATGATATTTTATATAATAACTAAAATTATATTGTTCCCGGACACCATTTTTAATATACATTTTAATTTCAATTATTTTTATGTTTGTTTAATTAGTAATTCATCTAAATCAAATGTTCTCAAGACACCGTAGAAACCATTTTTTTTAGATAATAAAATTAAAATTTTGACTTCAATGTAAAAATTTCAATTATATTCATATATTTTATTGTCTTTTAAACATTACATTTTTAAACCTAGCGACTCTTAGGTAATCTCGGTAATATAAATAATACCTACATTGAAATAACTTAATTAAAGTGTATTCCTGTAATTTCTTATTTTCTAATTTAGATACCTTGAATACTTTTATATAATTTTAAATTTAAATTTATTTTATAATAATGTTTTTGTAGTTAAATTATATTTTTTCCCTTACCTAAACTAAAAAGCCATCAAATGTCCGAGAATCACTATTCGTTTTATAAATTTACATTATAAAAACAAATATAAATACAATAACATCAATCATATTTATGTTTCTTTTAAATAGCAAATAATATTTTTGTTTCTTGAATCAAAATTATTTTGTAAACAAGGAGTTAATTAGAACTTTAAATTACAATAATTGTTATTCTTTGTATTTATTTGAATTATATTGAATTGTAATTCTTATAATTATTATAAGATATTTTTTTTCAATTTAATTTATGTTGATAAATTAATAATTAAATTTAATTAATAGTAATTGATTTCAATTTAATTAATAGTAATTAATTTAAAATTTATTAATAATAAATAAATTATAATTTATTAATAATTAATATATAATGAATCAGTGGCGGTGTGACGGCAGATTTTTGAGTCCTTGGACTCAAGTCAATGGGTGAGTAGGTGTGTGGGTATTGACCATTGGGTATCGAGTGGGTAAGTAACATGTAGAACGAATAGTGGGGGAGCTCTATTTACAAGCTAACCTTAAATTTCTTTTTAGGTGAGTGGATGGGTGGGCAAAATCCTAACAGGACTCATGAAGAAAAATATTTCGCGCCGCCACTGTAATGAATAATTTATTTAGAAATTTGGGAACGTTGTACTGAATTTGGTTATTTTGTACTTCTACACGAGAATAAATATTTTTGAAACAATTTCGTTTACACATCATCCGTTGGACTTTTCTGCTGGCCATTCAATTTTTATTATTGTTAATTTAATATTTTTATATCACAATTTTTAAATTTTAAATTTCAGGCTTAAAATAACAAATAAAAATATAATAACTTCAACTATATTTATGTTTGTAAATAATTATTATGTACACATTTCTATAAAAAATGTCTGTGGGTATTCTAAGGATATACATATAAGGGTATTTTTTTTTATACTTTCAAATTAAGATATTTTTTTATTAGTAAATAATTGTCTGCCAAATCAAATTTCCTGCAGGAATAATTTAATTATTAACTATTCAAACAACAGTGAATTAATTCAGCAGGAAAATTGGGATTTTTTATAAAATTTGGGCGTAAAACCTCACACTTTGGCCTCCGTTCCCTTCAATGACACCCCTGCTTTCTTGTATAAGTTCTACATTTCGAATTTACATCAAATGTCAATCAATCTTTATATACTCTAAGTACCTAATTGACGTGTTCCAGTCGACCAAATTTTCCCGGTATACTGTTAGTATAGTCCGACTTGGGAAATTGTGTTCGTTCTAATGAAAGTATAATACTTCTTGATTAATTTATGTAATTGTTGAGCTTAATAGTTTTTACTAAAAGCTAATAGAAAAAGAAAAAAAAAGAAACAACTCTAACATAGCTAAATCAACAATTTGAATAATTGTTGACGCGTCATTTATAACCAGGGGTGGAAGAACTAATGACTGAAACTTAAAACATTGACAACCACGATCGTTGGCATTTGACAGCTGACAGGATATTCATTTGCTCCGTAGACAACGAATTTACCCGCATGTTTTCATTATCATTATTTTGCCACGCTTATCGGCACAACACTATCAGCCGTGTCGTTATCACTACGAATCGAAAACAAAACACAACTGAACCACTATAATTATGATATTTTAAAACGTATATGTAACCGAACACTAAATATTACAACAACAACAACAACTACGGCGACGGCGATATAAATAGTAATAATAATAATTATTATTATTATCGATTTACACTCAGACTGTACGTCAACTCATTGGTCAGCCAACGGAACGCATCGCCGTTTGACGTAGACGGTCAAGACCGGTGTTTCGTTTGGTTTTATATCGCCATGCCAGCAGCTCCGACCTTGCTGTACCTCTGACTGACAACGAAGAACCGTATGCTCGGGACGGCGTGTCCGAGCGATATTAACGCTACGGTATTATGTAAACTTGCAGTCCGGCGCACGGATGGTCCGAAGTGTACCAGCGGCAACCATAAAAATGGTCCAGGATCCTTGTGGCATATTCTGTATACTGTTCACGTACACTTCAATCGTGTATGCCGACTACGTGGTCATCAAATGGGTGGTTTTGCATACCATGCAGGATAGGTAACTGTTTTTCGTTCACCTAAAGATACTTTTATGTGTCATTTTGTTGCAGTTAGCGCTCGCTACTCGTACCACGTTGATTCATAAATTTGGTCATATTTTAAATCAGAAAAAGTAAATTATAATTGGGATAAAAATCTAAAAATCTATTTGAGGGATCTTTATTGTTCAAGATCGCTACACAGTAAAATGTAGTTTACAATTCTACAGTATCAATGCACATAGTATTATTTTAATCGGTTCAAGTCTGATCGATTTGGTGTTTCATACGTATTTAGTTCATTATTTTAGTTTAAAATTTGTTGCTTAATATTAAATAAACACTATAATATATTGTTCGATTGAATAGATTTTTCAGTACTAATTGTGTAGCTGCGCTCATTTTTTTCTAAGTTGTCATCTAAAATATTGTTAATATATTTACAAATATAAATAAAGTTGATGAGAGAAAAAAAAAAATTATTTGAAAACCATTTAATTTGGTATTTTATTTAATACTACGTGAGATTCAATAATTAAGAATTTTATTTGAGTAACCTCTACATATTTTTCATTATTACAAAGTGTACTAAGTAATACTATAAATTATATATTTTATTTATTTTTAGCTTATGGGCTCCATTTCACATAGTGCTTTTCAATACATTTCTGTTGTTATTAACAGTATCACATTTACGTGCAATGTGTTCTGATCCTGGCACTGTACCTTTGCCACATACTAATGATTCACTATCAGACTTACGACAAGGTACTATTTTAAATAATACTATTTTTGGAAAAAACCATGATAATTATGAACATATATATATATATATATATATATATATATATAGTCAATGAACCTTTAGTGAAAAGAGAAGAT
This sequence comes from Sipha flava, assembly GCF_003268045.1. Lineage (NCBI taxonomy): Eukaryota > Metazoa > Arthropoda > Insecta > Hemiptera > Aphididae > Sipha > Sipha flava. The sequence goes on from NW_020273304.1 coordinate 13,740, forward strand.
TGGACAATGTGTACAAGATGTGAAACATTTCGACCACCACGAGCTCATCACTGTCGAATTTGTAAGCGTTGTATTAGACGAATGGATCATCATTGTCCATGGTATTTTTTTTCTTTTTTTAATAATGCACTAGTATGTAAAATTAAATTTATTCAATACCTATGTTATTCATTTATCATTTTTATGTTTATGTAGGATTAATAATTGTGTTGGAGAAAAAAATCAAAAGTATTTTGTACAATTTCTTTTTTTTGTTTGTATTCTCTCTGCATACACTATTATGTTGGTTATCATGTCGTGGGTACGTGAATGCAGGCAGTGTAAACTATATGATATGGATACAAGACAAACTCAAGTGTAAGTTTTTTATATCCTTTTTTTTAATACCATTATCAACTATTTGGTACATCTAGAGAAAAGAGTTGACTTTTGGTTAAACCTTATTTTATCTTCTAATAAATTAATTTGAATGGTTGCGTTAATGATTATTATATTAACATCTAAGTGACTATTTGTAACAAATATAAATATATTATCTTGTACATTTTTAAAAATATTGAAAACAAAATTTACTATAATTGTATTTTCATAGTTTATAGAATGTTTATTTATTATTAATTTTTTTTATTTTTTATTCTAGTTTGCATTCAGTAATTTTAATCATGGAGAGTGCTCTTTTTGGTATGTTTGTAATAGCAATTTTGTATGATCAAATGGATGCTATTTATAATGATCAAACAACAATGGAACAAACAATCTATAAGCGTTCAAATCCACTACATAGATATATATTTTCTTCTATTTGCCGGTGGCCAAAAATATCTAGATCTACATCAAAATTAAATATTCGATCTGTATAATAATTGTTGGTTACATATTTATTATTAAAACTAACGTTACATCCTTATAATACTTAAAATCTGCAAATATTGATAAAGAAATTTCTCAGATTTTATTAATTTTAGTAATGTGGTCTAATATGACTTAATGAATAATTTTTAAAATATAGTAATTATTTATTTGAATTTTATATTGTAAATAACTTTAATTATTTTTATACTTATTCTTTGTTAATTTTTATGATTTTTTTTTCTTTTTATAATCTTACACAATAGTAAATATCACATTCATGTCATAAAATTATGTATAAAGCGATTCTTAGGTTTTTGAACAAACTAAATAATTTTTATAAATATCATACTAAAAGTTAACCAATTTTCAGTTAATATTTATTAGCACAAATAATGTCAACATTCTTAAAAAGATTTTAGTTTCAAAAATGTGTTTAAATTCTGTGATTTTTGTTTTCATTATTTTCAACTATAAAAAATGTATCATTACTTGAAACCCTCAATTGTATATGTATACAAAAGCTTCATAATTGAAGGGGACTCAATTCTAAAGTACGAAAATAAACATTTTACTTTTTCCTTTCTTTTAGTTGTAATATTAAACATATTTGTTTTGTTATTATTAATTACATTGATAGTTTTGTTCATATTCGTTTATGTTCGTATTTGAGAAAAAAAATTTATAATTTGTATAATTTTAATTTTTAAGTTTTAAACTTTTGGAGTTTATTTAATTTTTATTTAGCAATATTTTTTTTCACTAATATTGGAGAATCTGAAAATTATATTTTAAAACTTAATTCTTTCTACCATTGCTTAATTGTATGAATTCAACTAGTTGGTGTTTTGATTAGATTAGAGTAATAAATTTAAATGTATTATATATTAATACTTATCAGACTCATATTTTCTATTACTCATTATAATATCTATGGTATTTTTATTTTTCATCTATGAAACAGTTGTTTTAATTAAACTTGTTACAAATTGTAGTATCTTGTAATTATTAAAATTATTTTGAATTACTTGACAAAAATATTTGTATATTATAATCATGTCCTGAAAAGAATTTATGAAAGTTTATACTTAATTAACAGTATTTTTGATAATTGTTTTAGTATATTATATACATGAGATTTGAGTTTTTTGCATTTTAATTTTATTTACTTATATTTTTCTTCATGTATATGAGCTATGATATGATAATAGTTGCTCATTACAATATTAATGTTATTTTATATAGAGTTCAAAACAAACATTTGATGTTATAATATTTTTAAACTGGTGTTAAGTTTTGCACATTTTAATGATTTCTCCTAATTCATTGCTGTTTTAAAATGTAGGACTAATATTATATGCTGTAAAAATGATATATTGTCATGAAATTGTGTTATAATTTGATTTGTGTAAGCAATAACTTTTCCGTGATTTATTTATTAAAGATTTTTATTATTTTGTTAAGTATTTGAGTACAATAAATAGTTTTATGTCTTAATACATTAACTTCTGTACTAAATGAAATCAACCTACATCCTACTAAAATCCTACTACTGGTCAAAATTATACAAAAATAAAAATTCATAAAACATTCATTATCATGCATGGTCTATTCTATATGGCAGTGGTTCCCAAAAATGTGTAGGTCGTGTATCTCTAAAACAAAAAAAAATTAATCATACCCTCCATGAATAAATAAAACATTTTTATTATTTAATTCAGTGTTTTTTAAACTTTTTCGGCTCACGGCGCGCGCCCTTTTAGATCTAAGATTTTTCAGGACGCTCTTCTCCAAGTCATAATATGACTAATCATACGGAAAAAATTTAGATCCGATAGTATTTCATGACGGTGCGGTGTCCCCGTATAGACATCGCAGCGCACCAGGGTGTCACGGCACACACTTTGGGAACCATTGATTTAATTGAAAGCAAATTATTATCAACCTAAAAATGAATATATGTTAGTATAATATATATACTACATAAGCATTTGCTATATGCCTCATAACTTGGGAATCGCTTCTTTTTTGTATAACCATTCTATTAATATTTATTACCTGTGCTTTAGTGTTATAACTAGGCTTAGGGACTTCTAGCATTTGATACTTTTTTTAATTATTGTTAAATATAGCAGAGTGCGAAATAAATTCGTTTCTCGATGCCATATCAGATCTAAAATTTGAATGTGCATATTTTGCATATTTGACAGATTTTGCAGGAGAGTGTTTATTTTAATATTAATAATAATAATTTATTCAACTCAACTTAGGAAGAATACATAAATATAAATTAAGTTAAATGATCCAATAAACTGAGTTGATTGCCCATCTCTTTAAGCAAGCTTGTGATGAGAGGGGTAGGCTTCAGATATTAGTTATATAGAAAAAAGAGAAAAGAATTTATTAACAAATTTTAAATTTTATAGTGAAAATGATTACAATAGTATGTACCATATTATTATGCTTATTTGCATATTTTGACAAATTTCTCAAATTTTATTATTTGAAATTAAAAACTATAGATACATATAACTATATATATATATTTCAACCGATCGAAAAAATAATGTACTAAGAGGACTTAATACTTCCAGTAATATGCTATCTGCAAATTACCTCTCTATCTCGTTTTAATTTTTGTGCAAGTATAAATAATACTATAAACCCGTATCGACCGTATAAGCCGCTGGATATTGACCGAATGTCGATAAAGATAATAATCAATATAGAATAATAGATTATTTCTTTAGTGTTCAGTTCAGTCGATTATTATTATTGTTGTTTTTGTGTCTTGCAACCACACAACGTCGAATCGTAGGTACATAAAACGTCATATGCGATAATTTATAACATCGTGTTATGCCAAAATTACAACAGTCTACGAGTAGCCGACTACAAAGTTTTATTTCAGAGCTTAAAAATATATTTAAATCCGATGGACACGCTTCATTTTGTGTACTATCTGGTCATTTTTTTTTTTTTTTTTTAATGCATATAAATGCATATTATAATACATATTTTAATGATTTTAGAAGCATATTTGCATGCATATTTGTGTATTTTTAAGAGCTATAAGTCACTAAGCCTAATTATAACCAATTATACGTTTTAACATTTATATTTATACATTATTTGGAAACAGTGCATTATTTTAAAACTGTTCTCAAAAGAATAAGCATTTGGAATAAACATTGAAATAGGTGCCTTAATAATCATTAATAATAATAAATCCTTAACAATCATTTATTTATTGTTTTTTGTTTATTTGTAAGCAATCATTGGTTTAAAATATAAGTAAAAACAAAATTAACAGGACATTTAATGTAGGGCTTATACCTATATTGAATTTTTCTTATGTTTGATTTCCTATTAGAATCATTTTTATAAAATATCAATAAGGCTGTTAATTATCATCGTATTCGTAGGTAAGTAGTCAACATTTATTTTATTATATTTTTATAAAATAATAAACTAGTAGGTAATCGAAGCATGAACACAGGAGGGATAGGATCGATCTCCTCCCCTACTCACCTGAAGTATTTGGAAGTGTTTTAAAAATGAATTATTTGACCTACAAATTTAATATGTAGTTATTTCAAAGTTTCCCATGAGATAAAATAGATAAAATTTAGTTTATAGATTCAAATATATAATGCACGATAACATTTTAAATTTTTTCAATCACCCCACCGACATTTTTTCAGTTCACTCTTAAATAGGTTAGTTGGTAAATATTATTTACTTAAAGTAGGTAACCTACATTTCATTATGAAATCATCATTAAAATTCTCTTATTCGAATACTGAACTTATTAAAATACAGCTGGTATTTTGAAATGTGTTGTTTAACTTCCAACGGCGTTTTTTTTTTTTTTTTTGTTTACATGTTAAATGCACAATGCACATTATTATTGATAAAACTTCACGCTCAATTGTCATGCATGCTTATTTTACTAAGCAACAATATAATATGTACAATATGGTGTTATCATTTTTTTGATTTAAAATTAATAAAAATTATTTTCTTTGTGGTTTTATATTAAATTTGTCATTTTGAGAAAAATGTCTTGTGACGATGGTCTTGATGGACATAGTGACGTTAAGGAATTATTGAATGAAGCCAAACACGACGAAGAAATCGATAGTATTAATTGTCTATTTAATAGTGATGAATTCATATCAAAACCAATTAAAAGCGAAAAATGCGGAATAGATGAAAATATAATACAGATACAGTAGGTATCCTTTATCAACTGAAATCAAATCAAATCATTATTTGTTATTTTTTATAATCATTGCACATGGTTCGACGAGATTGTTAAAACGGTCGTTGGCTTTCCATAAATTTAATTCTTTACATCATATTTCTTAAAGCATCAAATCATGTTGATATGATATAGGGGTCTTATGTGTTTAAATTATTTCAAAACTTCGGTTTATTTTTCTCAGTATGGATATTATAATAATATTTTCCATGAGTTTTACATTTTATCAACATTAAATCGGGAAGTTTTTGTGAGTACATCAATAATTTATAAGTCATACTTAACTGTTTTTTTCCTGCTATTCAAATTTACAAAAGTGAAGACATTAAAAAAAGCGTTATTTTAATAAATAATACAGAATTCTGTAAATGCAAGCCAAAAGAGTTAAAATGTTAAAAAAATTCCTCCATTTTTTTTTTTTTTTTTATAAATTATTTCTAATATTTCCTATATTCTTTGTATTTATATCCTGTGTACAGTATTTAAAAGTTACTTCAAGTCTTAAGCTTACCTTAGATTCTAACTTGATTAATATCAATAATCAGTGGCGGTTATAAGGGGAGGAGGGTGATTGGTGGATGGCCCCCTTGGGATTTTGTTTTTTAAATTTAGTATATCGCTGGCCTAACAACACCTTTCTGTACATTTTTAAAATTATAATTTGATAGCAAAATATTTTTTCGTTTTAATTATGAATAATATATACTCTGTCTTGGTTGCGCATGACCGATATAATTATAATTATAATAATTATTAATATTATTATTATAGTTATAGCAAGATAAATTTTATAAGTCAATACAATTATATCTGTTTTTTAATACATTAATGTTAAAGTATGTTAATATTATTAATGTATAAACATTATTATACATTTATACCTATAACCCATATGTATATTATATATTATATGTATATAATATACACGAGTATACATATAAATGCTATGGAGGCTCCAACGGGGGGGAAAGTTGACTTTATTTTCGCCTCTTCCCTTGAACTTCATGTGTAACCGCCACTGTCAATAGTTATTAATAATTATTCTTAGTCGTAAATGTAGCCAGTGTAACGATAAAGTAAAAAATATAATAATGATGTACCTATATATTGTGTTGTTATATTGTTGTTGAAAATTTCAAATTTCTTACATTTTATACTTAGTCATTCTTTCGGTTATGATTGCTGTTCCAAAATGTTCAATATATGTGCCGCAGATGATCACACGGTAGTGTATGCGGCTGGTAGCTATATTAACATGTTTGACATCAATAATGGCAGTTTGAAATTTAGAAAATGTGCTGGAAACGGAGGAATAGGACATATAACTGTGAGTTTATTTGAACATTTTTGAGTTTCTGAAGTATAAATAATTATATAATAATGATTGAAAAAAAACCAGAAAAATCCGGTTTTAAATCATTTAGCTGTTGGAGAAAATTGCAATAACCCATTAATAATAGTATACGAATGGCCAACATTTGAAATCATTAGTGTTCTTAGAGGGAGTGCTGTGAGACAAAACAATTGGTTAACTTACAGGTACCTAAGCAACATTTAAATGCTTTTGTAAATCAGTTAGATTTGTATTCAGAGATAGAATAATTAATCGTTTTTTCCAGTAAAAAATGGAAACTATTTGTGTTCTCAAGGTGGTGAACCAGATAATACACTAACAATTTGGGATTGGAAAGAATCAAAAATAGTTTTAAGGGCCAAATCTCATGATCAGAATGTTGATATTTGTAGATTTTCAAATTTTATACCCGATCATTTAGTTACTGCAGGCTCGGGTCACATACAATTTTGGAAAATGGCAAACACTTTTACTGGATTAAAACTCCAAGGGCGACTGGGCAGATTCGGAAAAACGGAGATATCGGATGTTGTGGGAATATTTTCAATGCCAGATGAAAAAGTAAATTTTTTTATAATTGATTTTCTAACTATTGGCTATAGTTTACGATTGTTTATTTGACGTTGTTTAGGTTATATCCGGCTGCAAATGGGGAAATATTCTAGTATGGGATGAAGAGATCATAAACCTGCAAGTTATGAGAAAAGGAAGGAAACCGTGTCACTTGGCCCCGATCATTATGTTTTTATATTCTGAACACGACATGGAGTTAACGAGCGTCAGTATGGATGGAACAATAAAGTTTTGGTACTACCGCACGATAAACACAGCGGATCCACCCGAAAAGGATAGAGTATTGGAAATGGAACCATCGTTCACTATTAACGTTCAAGACTCAGTGGGCGTTGCTAAAATAATGGGCATGTGTAAAGTCAACGAAAACCCGAATTCCTTTGATTACTTCATTCAAGTAAATATATTAAAAACTATTTATGGGCATTATAACGAGTAGAAAAATAATTTTGAAAGAATAATGAATCATTATATGAAATATAAAAATGTATATGTTTATCACCTATGTTTAACAAAACATATTGTATTTCAATTCTGCTATTGTATTTATGCTATGTTAACGTTTTATAGAGAGGTAAACGAGATCAAAAAGCAACGCTACATGTAGCTTTGTACTTATGTTTACAAACAATTTGATGTCTTGCCACCCTTGGCTATGGCCTTGGAAAATATCAATGAATGTGCTATGAGTTTTTGTTTTAGGACGGCAACGGAGGAATGTGGTTGGCCGACATCAGAGTAGCAGCGAACACGAAACCACTACAACGACTGGCCAAATTCCACGGTGACAAGATCACTTCCTTGCAAGCTTCACCAATAGGTTATTTCATTGCTACCGTATCGCTGGACGGATGGTTCCATGTGTATGACGTCGCAAACAAAAAGTTAATATACATGCACGATTTTAAAGTACCCGTCACTTCATTGATTTGGTTACCGCTGAAGGTATAAACTTCATCGTTCCATTAACAACCTTTTTTGATTCGAATATATTTACCGAGTGTCTTACTATTAATTTTTGGGTGCAGATCGCTAGTACAGGAAATGTTTTTGTTATTGGATTTAAAACTGGAATTTTAAAACTAGTTGCTGTGCCTCTGGCGGATATCACCGAAGAACAACCATCAAAACTTATTGAAATACAAGTAAAATACAATCATTTTCAATAAGCTATCGTGATAGCTTCTATTATTCATAAAGTCAAGTGTATGGTTTAATTGTTTTAGAGCTCAAAACCACATACGAGCGATATTGGTTACTTGACTGTAAACCGTAGTGCAACAGTTCTCATAAGTGGAAGTAACGATTGTTCCATATTTGTCTACGAAATATTGACCGAACCAATTAAGTTGAATCCGATTGGAATGTATCCGTTATTCGGAAAAGTCAATTTCATTTATTGGAAACCATCGGAAGTATATACTTTAATTGAACGTAGCTTTAACTTAAACATATTAAATTGCGTTAAACAATTGCTGAACCATTGAACGGTTCTATATTAATTTTATTTTCTTCAGTTACAGACAGCGTTAGTAAGTTGCTCTAGTGGTCATATTGTAGAAGTAGACGTCCCCACGAGTCGTCCGGCGTACACTAAAAAATCATTTTTGTTAAAACTCGAGTCACGAATAATAGAAACGGAAAACATCAAATCGGAAATCGATCACGATCGGTACATGACGGGTGTGGAGCGCACACAAAAAGAGAAAACATGTGAAAAGGCGGAGCAGTTGAGAATGAGAAAAGAAAAAAATACCGGTAAGGTAATAGACGAAAACATGTTTCTCGGTGATTCAAACGAACACAGTGATCCTTCAAAACGGTTCGTTTCTCCTTCTCCGAGTCCTGTACTGTTTGCTATTTACACCCCGTCAGAAAAAACTTTGTGGGTATCTATTGACGATTGCAACGCTGGTAATCTGTACGAATATGATTTCAAAACGCAAGGACCAATCAATACAACGATTATACCTGGTAAAAATAGTACACCACTAACTGCGATTGAAATGATGTAAGTACGTTTCAAATCAAATAAAAATAACAATACCAAGCTATATATTTATATTGGGAAAGGGGGAGGGGAATAATTGGATTAATTATTAATTAATTAATAATTAAAATTATTTCATATCTTCACACTTGTTTATAAAATATTATAGACTCAATTGTTATAAACGGTAACGTGAAATTCTTATTTAAAATCCAAACAGATAAGATTGCCATGAAAATGTTGAATTTGATAAAAGTTAATATATACGGCGTCATATTATATAATCTATCAGATTTTTTTAGACATGTACAATGTACCTACTCTGTACACGCTATCCTATTTCTTCAGTCAAAACTTCGAATGATCATAGTTTTTAAGTTATAGGCTTGTTAGATGTATATGCACACAGAATTATTCTTATTTCGTATAATCGCATTATATTAAGGAAAATAATTTTTAATAATTATATTTTTTAGCGGAATTGATCCTTTGACAGTATTAATGGGATTTGCTGATGGCAGCATTCGTGTTACGAATGTAAATATTGATGACTTATCCAATTTGAGTAATTACATAGAATATTCAATACATGACAACAAATTGGGAAGAGTAAAAAAATTGTGTTTCAGTCAAGACAATTGTATGATGTACACTTACGGTGATGACGGAAACATTTTTAGTTTTATGTTTCAATGTAATAATAGCGACATCGAGAAAAACTCTATTCCAGTTTCTAAATTTCCTAGATCACCTGAATTTATGGTAGGTAAGCAGAGAAAAAAAGTTTATAGTTATACAAAATAAAATTATTTGTTATGATTAGAATCATAATATTCTACAAACCGAAGAAGATTTGAAACTTAGTTTAGAAGAAAGAAAGATTAATAAAGAAAAACACAAAGCCATGAACCTAGCAAATCAAGAAAAGGATAAAATCAGTTGTATATTACATGAGTTAAAAGAGAAGTTTAAACTACTTTTAAATAGTAATAAGTCGTTGCCTGAATCATTGCAATTTCCTGATAATTATTTCCAATTCGATGAGCGTATCAATAGATCTCTGATCGAAGAAGCGGAGTCTGAAATGAACAAACTACATCTTAAATTTGCGTTCGATTATGAAAAAAGCTTATTGGGTCTAAAAAAATTAAAATCCTATTTTGTCGATCAAATTATAACAACTAAGTTTAAAGTTAAAGCAATCTCGTACGTTTACTTTAAATAGTTTAATTTAACTAATAAAATTATACAAAAGTATTTGTAAATTGTAGTATATTTTATAAAATATTGTTATTAATGTGTATTGTATTTATCGATCTAGAAAAGACATAGAAGTAAAATCCATATACCACGAAGTACGACATAATTTATTCAGCAGTTTAATGGAAGAATTTGCATCTAAGAAACATTCCAAACAACAGTAAGTATTAAATAGCAATAATAAATATACATAAAAAATTGTAATCGACTAATGAATTAATGAAATGTTGCAAGTCTAGAAAAAATAAAGGATCGAAACGCTATAAGGTTAGTTTTTAATGTTATTGTATTTGTATTAGTTGTTTTTATTATCGCTATTGTTTTTAATTACCCATGTAAAATATATTTAATAGATAATATATTGTTCATAATTAAATAACATTTAATTAGCAGACGACGTAAATCAACGGTGGTGGATAAAACAACCGATAATCCAATTCACAAAGTAACTGAATCGGAAATATTTCTTCGAAATGTACGTGAAATTTATCAATCTTTGCCTAAGAAAATTCAAAGTGCTATTGATAAGTTTGCGGCTAGAATAGATTTTGAAAATAAAGAGATTCTCAAAATTAAAAGTATGCAAAATGATAAACCAGATAACACTAAAGACGAAGAAGAAGCCGTATTAGATAATGCATGGGAAACGATTGGCAATTTCAATTTGAAAACGGCATCCGATTTTAAACCCTCTAATGATAAAATAATTTCGATCGAGGACAAATTTCAACAATACCTACACGTTCGAGATGAGGTCTATATTTTCCAATTTTCGAAATATTTAATACAGTTCTGATAGTTTGTGTTCTAATAATAGGTACATAATTTAAAATCAACTTTTAACAAAAAAGTCTTCGATTTGAAACATCAAAAAATTAAGCTGATACACGATTACAAACAGTTCAAATATGATATTTCTGAAATTCAAAATGAGTTAGGAAGTCCAGAAATAATTACTCCTACAGATTTTCCTGAAGTCATAGCGGACAAATCTATTGACGTAAGAAACATATATGTACTCAAGTAAAATTATTAATTATTTAAATATAAATATGCCATGTGTATAAATAATTTTAACTGTATCTCAAATTTACTCAATACTTATATTCACAAATTTTCATACTGTCATGATAAGAGGGTTAGTATTATAAATTATATACGTATATATGGGCGTCGTTATAACCGCATACTTTCAAAAACAGGTCATCGTTCAAAACCGCACACTTATATATATCAATTACGAATACATTTATTTAAAATAACATGAGTGCATCTCGAAACCGAGCGTGGTCACTCGCTCGCTCGGATAGTTCAAAACAAAAATTTCCCCCGATTTGCTAAGTAACATCACCCCAAGTAGGTCCCAGGATAAAAAAAAAGATTTTGTGTGGGACTTATACAAAATCGGCAACATGAACTGTACATGCAAAGTGTGCAGAGAGAAAGGAACTGTTAACCAAATGTGTGCGGTTTTGAACTACCGACCTTTCAAATTTATCTTTTTAACAATAGAATAAACGTGTGCGGTTATGAACGGTAAGTGTGCGGTTTTGATGACTGCCGATTAGGTTAGGTTAGGTATGATGATATAATTATTATATATATATATATATATATATATATATATATATATATATATATATTATGATTTTTAGTGAAGCATTTAATGTTTATCATACACACATTTTTAAAAATGTTAGTCATTTTTGCAACACAAGATTTTTCGAAAAAAATGTATTAATTAAATTAATATTTCTTAAAATCAAGTAAACAGATTAACAATTCTATCAAAATATTATGTATCGACCCATTTTTCATAGATTAGGTTAGGTTAGAGTTAGGTTATAATACTATCAGGCATGATTGTTCTGTGACATAAAAACCATTAAAATATATAAGAATTAATCTATTTCAATTATTTGTATTGAATCATTTGTTTTCAAACATATTAAATATTATTACTTTTGGATTTTTTTAACTTAATTTGTCATAGATTATAATATATGAATTTAATTAACTCTAACTGCTTTACTTCTATTGATTTGTAAATACCATTTCATCACATAAATTAGTATCAATAATTTACTTATGTATGAAAGTTAGCAAATTCTGTAAAATACAATAAAATGTTGATCACATTTAAAAAATGTAACAATAAATGTGTCTTATGTATGATGAATTTATATATATATATATATTTTTTTATTATTATTTTTATGAATATTTGGTTGTTTTTTGTATAAATTTTACTGTTCCATAACATATATTGATAAACAAAATAAAATATCCAACAGCGGTTTTATTTGTAAACATAAACATATTATGTACTGTTTTTGTATTAAAACGTCATGCTGTTGTGTAGGAAATACTGCATAGTATTATTACTTAACTTTATTTATGTTTTTATGTTTTAGCCACATTTGATTGATTCATTTAAACCAATTCATCATTTGGATCCAATGCATTTAATTTTAAATTCAAAGAAAAGTGATTTATATTCAAAAATATGTATAAATGAATTTCACGAAAATTCTACTCATCTAGAAACCATTATGCAAACAATGAGAATAGAAAAATTAAAACACAAACACATGTGCTTACATGAATCAATGTTAACAAAAATTAATATATTTGATGACCACCTCACAATGTTGGAGGAAATTCGAAAAAATGTTAAACTCCGTATTACATTTCTAGAATTATTTGCTCTTACCCTTGAAGAAGAATTGTTAGTTTTGTACGATTATGATTTGGTCGAAAAAGAATATTTGTACAATGTATACCTAATAACTATAAAACAAAACGATAAAATCAACCAAGTAAAATTTTGTAATTGACTGTTTGAAAATGAACTATTAATTAATTAGGCATTTTAATATTGACAGGCACTGACAATACGAGAAGAGATAAAGTATTATAACAAAATAATCCAGAACAAATTAAACCAACTAGTAGACATTCAACATACTTTTGATATGGAAGTTCGGAATGATGATTTTGCAAAACATTTAAGAAAAATATTTAAAAAGAAACTGAGAGTTCCTAAAGCCAAATCTGACGACGAAGATGATGACGGTAACATATTATAATGCAATCCAATTTCATTATTAATTCTTAAAATCTGTGTTTATAGATAATTTAACATTAAAATAACGCATTGAACGTTTTAGAATCATTTTCATCTTCATCGGATGAAAGTGAATTTGACTCCGAGCCAGAATTTGTTAAAAACGGAAGTGGAGAATCGTTGACAAAAATGGGTCGACTCACAGTATTTGACGAAAACATACTACCAGAAGGGTGTGATAAAAAACTATTTGCTTTAACTTTCGAATTAAGGTCACAGCGTAATGAAATTGAACTAGCCATAGAAAAAACGAAAATAAAAGCAGAATTATCAAATAAGAGCTTAAGTCTTGCTGAAGCAGAATTGATCATGATTGAAAATGAATTAAAGAAAAACATAGATGTACTAGAAGCGTATCAGGTTCGTAGTATACCTTTAGAAATACAAATATACTAATATAGATTTGATAGATTGTTATTGGTATTCAAGTTATTATTAAAATAATTATTTTAAATATTTATTTATAGACTTATTTGATTATGATTATTTTAATTATAGATTGAAAAGCAATTAAAATTAAATGATATCGAAACAACAATCGTATTGAAGAAGTCTCAAACGACCAAATCTAGGCTCTTGAAAAACTCTATCTTAGTTTATGGAAACGTTATGCAAGTGTTGACTAACAGGGTAGCAGAATTGAAAAAGGAGATAGAAGAAATTAAAGACACGTTCAAAGACGAAAAGTTACTTGCCAAACAGCTGCGCACGGAGATAAACGTGATGGAGCACGTTTTGAAAAAAATTAAAGTGGCTATCAGAGACGAAATGATTAAAAAGTTTAAAATGGAAACCGATTGGAGTTTTTTAGACGATATGGAAATGGCCATAATTAATTGTATGATTATTCAAGCCAAGTCCAATGTGGAAGAAGCAAAGGAACGATTTATCAAAGAAGTAAAACTAATGGAAGTGAGTATTATGTCAGATGTATACAACCATTTATATCTATATATATGATCGAGAAAAATGTTTTCTCAGTTTTCTGTGACACGAAATCAGTACACTCGATATAACAAGGACAATTTTTTTTACTTTTATGTTGGTACAAAATTGCATCTTTGCTTTAAAATGATACTAATACAATTACAAGATAAAACGAATACGAAATTGCCACAAAGCTATAATTTTTTTTAATCCGATATGATATAATATTATGTACAGTGCTCGTGTTGAATGTCGTTATTAATTTCACATTCTCATTTCAGAACCAAATCAGAGCTCATCAAGAAATGTTAACTGACTTGTTAGGAGCGAATACTGTTAAAACGATTACCTTAAAAGGTGTCCGCGAAGGTATTCAGCAACTCCAACAGTGTTTGTCCGTACAAGAAAAAAACAATGTAAATACGAGTATATACAACGGTTATACGGTGCAGTTAGTTTAAATTTCATTGACATTAGATACATGTCTATTGTATCCACTCCGAATGATATATGTTCACCTATACAGCGGAATATAGCATCGCTGCAACGCTTCACGTCTTGGACATGTGTTTAATTATTTTTAAATTTTTATTTTCCAGAAGACAATTGAAGATTTGTCAATGGATAGTTCTTACATTTCCGACATGGCCAATCTGAAAGACGTTTTCGACACGCTGTCGAAGAGGAAACAAAGCATTTGCAAGGAGATAGACTCGTTGAAGTACAAGGGCAAAATGTTCCCTCCAATCGCTAAGCAACCGTGCGCCGGCACGAACGCGAAACTGGATCAATCGTCGTCGGTCGATCGTGTCCAACGACTGTTTTCGTCTACGCCGTCGTTAGTCCAGGAGGAAACCGAAGACTCGTGGACGACCGACCAAGATGACGAGGAACAAGTGTACAATATGGAGTTCAACGTAGAACCGAAGATGTCGGCTTCGTCCAAACAGTCGTCGTCGCGGTTGACGAAACAGTCGTTGCACTACGACGGTTTCGAAAACGTCCACGAGGAGTGCAGCTATGACGAAAACCAATGGACGAGATATTCCGACGACGACGACGATGAGAACGGGGTAATAATGGCTGCAACAGTCGGCGATTTAGCGCACCGTGACGTTTATTCCCAGCTGATAATGACCGAAGTGGGTCGAAGCGGTTCATCGGACGACGAAGGATCCCCGGATGATGATGCCGAGCCGTATAACCCTAAACAGCGGAATGAAAGAGCGAACGACAATGATTCCGAAAACGGTCCGAGAATGAATTTATAATAACTTGGCTGTGATCAAAATGAAATGAGTCATAGTGCCAATATAATTTGGTTGATCACCAACGAAAGGTAAGCATAAACCCTAGTCCTCGTTATATACGGCACTTGGCTCTTATTGTCGGAGGAGGGGGGCAAAAATTAATCGCAATTTACTGACCAATTTAAAAATTTACTCGCATTCAACTTATGTACATATTATACATTTTTACTAACTTACTATGTGTATAATAACTGATAAGACGATAATTATATCAATACACTTCAATGTAATTATTGTTTTAAAAGTATTGATTAAAACATTGATTAATATTATATACCATACTATATTGTATACTTTATCACTGTGCATTTATGCATTAGTTTTTATTAATTTATGGTAATATTGATAATATTGACTTTTCAACTGGAGTATATGCACGTTCTGTGGCCATGAGTTTTCCAAGAAAAAATGGTCGGATATAGTATTCAAGCAAATATTTCAGACCGAAAACCATATCAAAAGTCTAATACAATATAGGTAAGTACTTGGACGTCAAATGAACCTTAAATCGACAAATTTGATAGAAATTCCAAACATGTATGCTGTTATATGTTTTATTATTATTAATTTTTAAATTTAATCACACATGTTTATCCTGATTAAGAATTTTTATTTTGCCCATATTAATGACACGTTTGGCCATTTTATTTTGTATGTTTTGTTATAATAATGACACACTGCAGAATACAGTTCCATAGAATTTGAATTTTATATTTTATTCGTTTATTATCTATTATTTGAGTTTAAATGTTCCAAGAACACTTGTATCTTGTTTATCTTGAAGTATTGATTTGACGATATAGTAAAATAATTTTGTAATTAGCGATAAAACATGTACATATATTGCTACATACCATACCGTCAAAGTTGTCAACTTGTACAAATAATAACCTGAGGCAATAAGAATAGAAGGAAACATGTGTATTACTATAAATTTATATCATAAAAACAAATCGATGGCATTTTGTTGAAAGGGCGTATACCACAAAAAAATCGAAAAATGAGTTTTTGGTATCAAAATTTTCAGGAAAAATAGGCGCATAATTTGTAATATTGAGGTGGTTAAAGATATTAAGAATTATTCTCTATATAGCGGATATAAGTTATCCAAACGCCCTAAAGAATATATATATATTTTAACGGAGAATTTTTAAAGGGCGTATACTACAGGAATTGCTAGTGGTTTTATCGAATAAACTAAGCATTTGAATGATAATTGTTATCAAATTATCAACATGCCTACTATATGAAGGTATATCCAAGATCAACCGACCTTATCGGTATCATTTTTAAAAAACACTATTTTGTTCCTCCTGAATAATTTCAATTATGTGGTACATGTCCTTTCAACAAAACACCATTGAAATGTACTAGGGAGGTACCTAAATGTAAGAATAATCTAAAAATGAATTATAAAATAATATATATATATATTATTAAAATATTTAATTATTATGTATAAATAATAATAAAATATATTGTAAAAGTAAATTTATATACTTACCGCACCAGCACTGTGACTTTAATAATTGCCTACGACAACACACCACAGTGTATAAATAAATATAAAAGTCACAGCACTTGGTATGTACGACTACCAAAGCACAGTCACCAACGAAGATGAAAGTTCTACAGCACCAGACGAAGACTGTTGGAAGTGGCGTATTTATGAGGGGGGCTGGAGGTTTTCACCCTCCCAAAAAATATTTGAAACCATCAAATTTTAAATATATCAGTAATATAATAATTTTAGTTAATTTATTCAATAAAGTATTAACTCATTTTTTTTTAATGAAAAAAAAATATATATATATAAAAAAAATATTAATATTGCTAATAATTTAATTGTAATTGATCTGATGTGGGGAAATTATCGGTCAATAAGAATATCAATAACTTAGTCCAGTGCTTCTCAAACTTTTTAGACTCATGGCGCCCTTTTTGATTTAAGATTTTTTTCAGGGCGCCCTTATCGTCGTGATATCAGATAATATTTACCTAATGTAATTGTGACATAATATTTGTCATTATTCATTACCTATGATTAATGACTAATATAATAAATTAACAAATATTATAATATCAATAATTATCTATTTAAAATCACGAATTTGTATGTTTTAATATGTGTAATTTTAATGAATGGTATTTTATCTAAAATATATTATATATTAATAAAAATATTACATTATATTATATTATATTCATGTTATAATTATTTATTATTAGTAAACCATGCTCTATGTAGTAAACTACTTCTATTCCCACTATTTTTAGTATCTACAGTCTTAATATCAATTTATCTACACTGTGACTATATAACGCACACAAGTGTTTAGTACTATTGTAGCGAGTAGCAATAGTAGCATATCACTATTTCATAAATTACAGTGTTAAATATTTTTCAGTTGGACAACTTAACAGATTTGTGATATCATCACAGTGTGATAAAATCACTATGTATGAGTGGCAGTCACTGCTCTTGCTACTCATTGGATCACTGTGAAAAGTAGCAGTGACTACTTTTAACATACTTTTTAACATCACTAGTCAGTATGCACCAGAGATCTGTACTGATTGTTTTTTCGGTACGATCCGTTCCGAAACTTAAACTTACAAAATGTCCCCACCTAAATCCGGTACTTAATTTTTTTTTTTTTGAAGACCAATCCGACGGGGCCCGTCCGTAAAATGTATTATTTGTTTTCATCAATGATCTATTGTTATTAATATCGCATACACTAATAATATAGATACATTTTTATTATGATTTGTGACTAGCCTATTTCATCACAGTTTGGAAACATTTCCTTATCCAACGCCAATAATCGCCATTAGTATTGTACTCTTATATTTAGATAGTTTTATTTTTTGACCGGCCCATTCCAAAGAAATAAATGCTCCGTTCCCTCCCATAACCAACCCCTCAATATTTAAATTATGGCACGGTCCGTGCAGATCTCTAGTATTCACTATGCGCAACAAAAGTAATATAAAATACGATTAATACGATCATACGTTTAATTTAGTTATTTATTATTATTATTTAAACAATAAGTCGATAAAGAACATTTTATACTAATTTATAAAATTATTTCACTATTAGGTATGACACTCCCTCCCCCAAAATAAGTTTCTAAATACGCCACTGGCTGTTGGTAAGTGACCTATCTAGAACACGGTGACTATGAATTGAAAGCAATGCAATTGCGCAGAACGATACTTATCAAAACAGCCGACACGAAATATATACAAACACAGATAACGTGGTTTGTACAATAAGGCTGTTACAGCCGGGCTGTAGAACGACTAACGAATAATAATGATGAGCAAGACACAAAAACGAGAGCCAAATGGTGCCGATAGTATTCACCACGAAGGCTATGGCCGCCGGACACTAAAATGAAGATAAAAATGCCACTATACTAAAACTGAAACACGAGAACTTAAGAAACTTTGTGGCATTGAAAACATGATTTTTATTAAAACATAACCGATACATTTTGAAAACGTGAAATAACGAACACATTTACTCGCGATAACAACAATGCGATTACGTACCCGGCCGGTCGATCACGGAGGCTTATCACCGCCGTCGACGATAGCTACGGATACGCAACTCACCGCTACGCATCGCATGAAAATGATAACGTGGAATGACGAATGATACAATCGTAGATAATTTTCAATTGTATATGATCTAAAGATACAATAAATGATAATTAACATTAACATCGTCGGAACTGAAGTATAAGTCGCCGAAAATGCAGCGCGATGACAAACAACTGGAGTTAGTGCTAGAGAACTTCCAGAGCAAGCTGAACGAATTCAAAGGTCAGATATACTCTCTTATATTCAAGTTGGAACATGAACGGGACAATGTGAGCTGGACCACTGTGCTGGACACGTTTGCGGTATTTTCCACGCAGTACACTGCTATCATGAAGTATTTGTCGTATGAGAAATTACCACAGTTGCGCAACTACAGTGTACTGCCGCTTATGTTGAACCCTGAACGTGATGAAGAACTAGCTCGTATCACTGAGAACCGTGTGCCAGCGTTATCCCATGATATTGTGCCAGACTTCTTGCGTACAAAGACTGAACCCGAGGTTGAGCATAAACTTATGCAGGTTTGTGATGTATTATTGTATAAAAACAAAATATCTTAATTGTTTTGACCTGTGTCCAAACAAAACCATTTTACCTTAACAGCAATATTATTTTCCCCCCCAGGTTGAACACAAAGCTAGTGGTTTGCAGTTTGAAACTGCTCAGAAACAGCTAGCAGCATTTAACAAAGTTGTCAATCATGTTTTGGACCTGGTTTCAAAAGCCAGAGAAGAATGGGAAGTAGAAACTGGAGCTCGAGTTGGTATTGGTCAAACATCATCGGTTGCTGACCTACATACACTAGTGTCAGCTATTAGCATGGGTAAGAATTTAAAACCGATGGTGCCACAAGTATCTCCTGGTGGAATGATGGTACCGCCTACAGGTAGACCAGTAACTCCTAGCATGGGTCCTAATACACCACCAATGGGTATGATGCCTAAACCGCCCCCAGGAATGAAGACAAATGTCAAGGCTGCTGGAACACCTCATCAATACAGATAGAGTAGTTTAATACATTTTAAATGTCTGTCTTATTCATACTTTGTATATATCTTGTACTAGATAAATTTGATGACATCATTCTTATATTAACTAAATATTTTTACATTCATATATTATTATTAACTGTAATTTTAGTAATTGTCAATTATATGAATTATGAACAATAAAAATGATAAATTTAATGATTTTTAGTGAATAGGTGTTTGATGTAAGAATCAAATATTGGTGTTCTCATACATTTTATAAATCTTACTCAATTATAAATGGAATATTTAATAAAATAAGTTTCTACTAACAATATATTATTTTGAGAATTTAATATATAATTTATACAATAATCTATTAATCAGTTATGAAATGTGTGTTTCTTTGACATGGTATAAATCACAGTAACATAATGACATTGATTTACTTGTAATCCTCAACACCTAAAACATTACATTTGTTTATAGAATATGTCTTGATAGATTCAACTGGATGAGTGACTGTATTAAGAGCAGTCACATAGTGCATAAGTACCCTTAACCAATACCGACAGAATCATCTGTCACTTGTTGCCTATAATTTTAAGTCATAGCTAGAGGTGTGTCGTTCACAAACGACATAGTTTAATTAAACGATTAGAACAAATGAACTATATCATTCTTGAAAGAACGAATTGTCGTCATTCACTTGATGTAAGTATCTTATCGTTCAATGAACTAGTTCATCTAAGTGAACGATGAACGAATGACCTAAGTGAATGATAAGTTACATCTCTGTAATTCTAATACCTAGTTCAATCATATGCTGAGTAGGCAGACGATATTTCAAAATTTATTATCACAACTGAACGACCTTATCTACGGAAACAAATATGGTTGGCGGCAGCGGCATGGTAAGTTATGATGCACAGATAACGACACATGCTCGACGGCTGACGAACAAACTACCTTTAGTGCGTATCTACCGTGTGAGATTATTGCGCGTTTTTTTATGTAATTTGTAGATATATGCTGGACCGACCTGTTTCGTCATCAATCAAATCGTTTGAGAATTTGCGAAGTTTGATGAATCTTGAGCCCCGCCGCTTACCATAGAAGCCGTCGATGTAACCTGATAACGAGGTGATATAGAGTATTGAATTAATTTATATTTTTAAATCGTCATAGTATTATAAAGTCACGACTCTGAGGGTCAACTATTTAACATCATTGGATCATACGGAATTTTTGTAATTTCTAGATGACAATGACTTAACTTATGAGTTTACCGATTTGTGGTTGTTGGACATTGGCAAAGTCTATACTGCTCCTGTTGACCTTTGCTCTTCTTGACGATGTGCGGCATATTCTGTTCATTTGTTAAAGGATCAGCTGTATGCAATGAGGTTTGTTAATTGAATGTTTGTGCATTTTTGTACACAACTATCTGATATTGAACCATTTCTTTTGTAGATCAGTAAGTGTAGATCATCATTGCAGAAGAGAGGCCCAGATGTTGGATCTACTCACCAGATTGTAGTTAATGATTATACTGCTTTTTTCTCCGGCAATATTCTATGGATACAAGGAGAACGTCCAACTTGTCAGCCATATGTGGACCATAAAGGGAATGTGTTGTTATGGAACGGTGACGTATACAGTTGGAATCAAACAGTGAGTTATCCCAGTTAGACATAGGTATACATACATCAGTTGGGTAAAACATGTTTTTTATGTTAGATGAATACTAGTATCAAACATAGTGATACAAAAATAATTTCGGATTTTCTATGTGATGGAGGCAATATGGAACTACTTATGACCTCTGTACATGGTCCTTATTCTATAATCTATTATGACTATGAACAACAAGTTTTATGGGTCGGCAGGGATCCAATAGGACGTATTAGTTTGTTATGGAACATTGGTGCCGACAAATTGATAATCACGTCAGTTGGACACAAAAGTATTGCAGACCTTGAAGAAGTACCTGCTATAGGACTATTCAGATTTGATATAAACTCATGCAAATTTGGTAAATATTATTATTGTGAAAACTGCTATCCAATAATATTTTAAAACTAAAATTCATTATCTTTTAAACATTCTAGAACCACAGTTATTTCAGTGGTCTCACACGCGGTTTGATTGTAATTACAAAATTTCAAATGAATTACAATATTTTAAACCAAGCTGTTTTCGTCAAGTTACAAACCCTGAAGAATCTATCTTATACAAAAATGATCAGTTAAATTTATGTGATCTTGTATCACATAAAGAATTTTGTACAAATGTCAGTAATTTAATTCAATTCTTGACAAAGTCAGTCAAAAAAAGAACAACAATCATTCCAAAAGCTTGTAAAATATGCGAGTTCAAATGTGATCATGCAAAAATTGCCATTTTATTTTCAGGAGGAATAGATTCTGCAATATTAGCTTTATTAGCTTCTAAATATGTTGAATCTGACGAACCAATAGACTTGTTAAATGTTTCATTTGAAAGACCTGAAAATTCTGGTAATTTTGAAAGTCCAGATAGACAAACCTGTTTAACCACATTAGAAGAATTGAAAAGCTTATGTCCTACTAGGCAATGGAATTTAATAAAAGTGAGGAATATTTAATTTAATTCTAAATTAAATATTTTATATGAATATTTAATTCATGTGTGTACACATAGATAGATGTTCCAACTGCTGAACTAAAACAAAAACGTTTCAATACTATACGTCATCTAATTTATCCTTTACAAACTATCTTGGATGATAGCCTTGGTTGTTCCTTATGGTTTGCCTCTCGAGGACTTGGCCACTGTAATGGCAAATCTTATAAAACGCCTGCACGAGTAAGTAATTTAATTATAATTAATTCTATTATTATAAAAATTAAAAATAATTGAAATCAGTAAATCATAATCAAGTAAAAATAACAATAATACATTTCTTATTAAATTATTTTTGATTTTTATTTTATTTGTTATTCTTGTTGTATAAATTAAACTATTTATTTATAAGTTTAACAATATTTCATTGTATTACATTTTTTTTTAATATTTAAAATATTTACTTTTTTATACAAAGGATCTATCCAAAATTAATTTACGTATAATGAGTAGAAGTGAATACTATACTATATAGTTGTATAAAATTATAAATTTAGTATAATTAAAGTTTTAGTGATATTACTATAAGAAAACTGTAAGAAAGATAATAAATTAACTGTGAGGCTGGCGTATGATAGTCAGATAATCTAATTACCTAACTTTATTGGTCGCCATAATGCCAATAAATAAAAACATTTTGTAAATAAAAATATTTCAAGTTTAAAAATTTGCTTTTTGCTAATTGTTGTTTTCTACTTAAGACTTATTTAAGGAGAAAAATTAAACAATTGTTAAAATAAAAAAAAAATGTCTCAATCTCTCTAATAAACACTGATAAAACATAACTTATCAATTCCACCCAAAAAATTTTCAACTACAATATTCTTATACTTGAATTCATAAATAATGTAAATTATTTAGTATAAAATGTTGGTTGTTTACTGACAATTTGAAAAAAATTGCAGGTGTTATTTTCTGGAATCGGTGCTGATGAACTTTTAGGTGGTTACACAAGATATAGAAAAATTTTAGAACATCATGGTTGGCCATCATTAAAAGAAGAGTTTGACAAAGATTTTGCCAAAATACCATCACGTAACCTTGGTCGAGATAATCGTGTATGTTGTGATCATGGTCGTCAGTTACGAACACCATATTTAGATGAAGATTTTGTAGAATTTGTTCGAGGACTCGCACCATGGCAACGGTAAATTAATACTAAGTTAAATTAGTAGAGTACAAGTTAAATTTGTATTGTTTTAGATGTTGGCCCAGAGAACCATATCCGAACAATGTAGGTGAAAAGTTATTATTACGATTAGCAGCTTTCAAATTGGGACTAGTAAATGTGGCTAGTTTAACAAAACGAGCTTTACAATTTGGATCGAGAATAGCCAATAAAAAAGAAAATGGAAATGATATAAGTGATAGATTATAATTATTAATTTACTTAATAGACATTGTATTATTTATGATACTGGTATATATGTTTATATATAATATATAATTAATATTATAAATTTAAAAAAATTATATATGTATATATATATTCAATTTATTTGAGTCTTTGCTTTAAGAAGAAAAATTACCTAAATCAAATATTTAATCTGTTACTTAATTTTTTATTTTTTTGTATATTAAAATGTCATTTATTGTCCATTGGCTTACCAAAGATATTCTGTCAAATGAATTTTTGTCATTTTCATCTAATTCTCTTATAGTGAATATCTGTAATTTATTTTTTCCTTTAACATGACCAGTACACCTTTAATCATTAAGATTATCAAATATAATTTAATAACAATGTGTTTACATAGGTTTTAAAAACATAATGATTATGGTTTTAATCTTTCAAGGTTATGTCTAGAAAATGATTTGATTCATGAATAAAATTCTTTTTTTATAACAGTGAAATCTTTTTTCACATTTAAATCTTAATAACAAAATTATTTTTATAATAAATATTTGGAACATCTTATAAAATAAAAAGTGTAAAATCTGAACAAAAATTATTAAATTTCCTACAAATTAACTAATTAATAGATATTTCTCTGTATAAAATAGCATATGATTTCTTTATATTTAACTTGATATAATACAAATAAATGTTGAGAATATCTTAATGTTTAATTAATAACTCTTTCTAGATTGCCAGATACAACCTTGTCCAAAATACTAATAAATAGCACACATAATATTTTTATGAATAAAACATGTACTCACAAAACCAGTGTTCCTTCTTGTATAATTGGGATTTTTCTATCTATTTCATAAAATACACAAACTATTCCTGATTTTTTATGTTCACTATGCAAACAAAATACTTTTTCACATTTGTTACTGCCAGTTTTTATTAAACCCATAATTCCTAAAATTTGCTCAAAATATAAAATTATTAAATTTAATATTTAATCATTTTGAATAAAAACTATAATAACTTATTCTTTGAAATATTAAAATAAAATCTCAAAAGATATAATTATAGTCTCATTTATTCAGTGATGATATGCTTACCAAATACTTGATAAATAATTTTAGTTGGTTCCAAAGACGATAACATTTGACACCAACGTGTGACTTGTTCAACACTTCCAACTATAAGTTGCTTGCCTTCATCAATAACTTTGTTTGATTGATTGTTGAGTTTGTTACTACCAAAAGTAGTTTTTGGTGCCAATCTATATTTTTAACATTGTAAAGTTAATGTTGGTCAGTTAGATTAAATTTAGAATTCAAATTTTAACTGAATGTTGATGAAAAAACTAAGTATTGCAAAACAGTATAACTAGGAATCTTTAAAATTTTCAACTCTTTAATTTTTTTTGGATATTCTTAAAAATGAAATAGAGAAATCGATATACCCCTTTTGAAATTGTGTATAATCTTAAAATATAAATATAAATTTTAATAAATAATATAAAATACAGAGGTACCATATACTGTTTACATAACCACACTGCACTACATGGTTTGATTAATTATTTATTTTATTATTAATTATTCTTAAGAGTTATTTGAAGTGTAATCTTTTTTTAAAATACTTATTTTACTTTTTTTTTTTTTTTGAGTTTTTTCATGTAACTTTTCCATTGTTTTGCTTTTAAGTTTATACAAAGTTATACTAGGTTTTAAATGATTTGAAAGAAACTTACGCTTATTAATTTACATTAATAGCGTAAACCAATGAACTCTGGATACTCTCTACTAGTTAAAGTTTTGAGTTTCATATCTATGTTATAATATAGTGTATAAATGTATATGTAAGTGATTTCATAGTTTAAAACAAGATGGATATACATCCATCTTGGTTTTAAATTATACTAGAAAGATGAGAGATAAAAATCAGAGGATACCTATGTTAAGCCTAACTCAAATTTCTTTGATCTATGGCTTTGACTCTAATAAGATAACAAGACGTATTTTCTATGTACCAAATTTAAAGACGCGTGATGACACTATGCTAGAAAAACATAGTGAAGCTATTTACTCGCATCGTAGTGCAGACATTTTTTTTATCAATCGACATGAATTTAATTTCAAAACTTCAATAATTGTGTCTCTAATGTTTCGGCTTACTTAATTTCAGTCCGGTCGTGTTTCGCATACGGATGATCACGTCGCGATTTGCTCGTCGACGTGCCGGTAGCGGCGCTGGTGCTCGGACCGTCTCTATTGCTCGTCAAAAAAGAATACATTGTCGCTCTATACACTCGTGCAAGTATATCGAACAGTAATTTCGTTTCGGTTACACGACAAGAAACCAATGTGAAAACGAACGCACTACGTTGAATTCACTTCCGAAAGACGTTTTCATTTTGTGGTGCGCGCGTAGACGAATATGCTGGGAACAGTGTGTTCGTGTGCTCGGATATCATGCCGTTTTTGTTGTGGTTATACTGTCGTCGCCGCCCGTCGTAAAACGTCTTACGACGATATCATTCGTGGTTGATAAGACCCTGCCCGCGGTGCTGGGTTCAAACAATAATTATTTTTTCTTTTTTTCCCTGTCAAACGTTTTTCATCCGTGCTGTTTGGTTCGCCTTGCGAATACCGTCCGTCCGCGCGTCTCCGGTCTACCGATAACAATTGTATTTTTGTTGTCTACTGCGATAACAATTAACGGCCCTGATTCAAGTTTCGGCGGCTTCTGTCAAAATACCTTGTACGAAACGTTGGAAAATTACCCGAGAACATTGCCACGGTGGTTCCGTTCTTCCTTGTGGCCCACAACAAAACTATTTGACGGAAGTCGATCAGAGGAACGACTCTGCTGGATGGATTTTGTGAAGTTTAATTAGTTCAGTCCCCATTAAATGTGCTATACGAACTTTCGCAGCTCCACCTTATTCGTTTCGACGGACTTCGTGTATCTAGCAGGTAAGTCCTTATCGTGTCGATAAAGTAAAAATGCTCGTACCCATATACTCCTAGATTTCGCAGTCCTCTTAAACCTCTTTATAGCCTAGTTTATATCACGTTAGTATTCTCTTGGCTCCGGAATATTTGGTTATTTTTATAATTATAAGTATCTAAGGTCCATTAAAATGGACAAATCTTTCCTCCCCGTTAACGCCTGACCTGTTTTTAACATTTGTAATTGTATGTGCTGGATGGTTATTCTAATGAAATTTAGTTTTTAGATATTATTTTGTTTTTCTTATTTTTCATTTTAATACTTATTTGTAGTTAACTTATATTAATAATTTTTTTACAACACTTTGTTTATTAATTAAGTAATTTTATTGTCTTTGTTAAAATAATTATATATTTGACTCATTTATATACTAAACATTTTTCCACTTTAATAAATTATATTATTTATAATTATATAAATATTTTAGATAAGAAAGTTTAATTTTTAATTTACATATACATTAATGTGTATTCTTGTTAAATTTGAAAATAATAAATTATGTTTAAATAGTTGTTATATTGTTTCAAACAATGTCCATTGGAATAGACATTCGATGATTGCAATATTTTTTCTACAATAATAAATTCAAATATATTTAATTCTGGAAATGCCTATTATGGCTAATTTTAATTTTAATAATAATATCATATGTATATGTCCTTTGCAAGTTTTTTTTTGTACTAAGCATACTATTTATTATTTGATAAGCTGCTATTGTAAATAATTCTATTAGTGTAAACCGTTTAAACAGTTATTCAGTAACACTGTGTATTAGGTTCTTTGTAGATGTGTGTACCGGAAATTTTTCTAAATTTTAAAATGTATCATTCAAATTTATCTGTTAAAAATTTATCAAGGTATATGAAGGATGTAAAAAAAACTAAAGATTCAATGCAGCAAATGTTATATGTATTTATTGCATTATCACAAATAATAATTGTTTTATTAATTTCTATAGAAAATAATTTAAAATTTTAATTATTATATTTTATAAATGATAGTCAACAAGATTATTTTTAAAATTTAAGAGATTAATTATTTTAAATAAAAATCTTAACAGCGTATAATTAAAACTTTGTTGTAGTAACAATTACCTAATGTCCATTGTAATGAACACTTTTCAGTGAATATTTCATGTGATAGGATAATGATAAAAATGTTTGTATTATTTATTATTGTTCCTTATCATATCTATTTTGGAGTTATAACATTATATTATGTAAATTTATAAAAAAAAAATGGCCTGGAATTTGTGGGGGGAAGGGTAAATATAAATTTCCATTGAAAATGGACATCAGGCACATACCATATAATCACAAATGTTTTAAACTGGTCAGGTGTTATAGAAAGCAAATTAAAATATCCATTTAAATAGACATTATGTACCAGGAGGGTACTCATGTGACAAAACGTTAATTGATTTAATCAAATGATTAAATATGTTTTATTTGAGTAAAAATTAATTTTTTTTACCTATGGGTAGTAGGACTTTCCATTATAACTGTAATATGTTAATGTTTCATTGTGTGGGGACTAGGTGAAAATCATGAACTACAAACGAGTGATAAAGGTATATTGTTTTATTATATCGAAATACCAAATAGCTAAATGCGATAACCAATATAATAATTACAGATA
Source organism: Sipha flava (assembly GCF_003268045.1). NCBI lineage: Eukaryota > Metazoa > Arthropoda > Insecta > Hemiptera > Aphididae > Sipha > Sipha flava. The sequence continues at coordinate 42,630 of NW_020273304.1, forward strand.
TTATAGATCAATATTATAGATAGCAAGTATTATAGCTATGTAACATCTCCCTTTTTATATATAAACAGAAACTATACACAGTAAAAATAAAAATTAAGCTTAAAAATGTTAAATAATACATAATAAAAATTATAAATTAAGCTTAGTTGGAGATACAATACATCGATTACGTGTCCAATTAAGCTTCAAAATAATATTATTATATTTGTACAAATTATACCTGAGCTGTTTACCGGCAGGCCTTAAATGTACAATGTTTCGTCGTTTATCATGGCCCGTGACATCACTAAAAACATATGATCTAGGCGCATTATAATTATTAAAGATTTTACCTGGCTTCCAAGTTTTAGTTGATAGATATTTAAACATAATTTTTTGGTCAGATTGAAAATCATAATTATTTTTAACATTGAAATTATTATCGTAATATAGTTTTGTTTTCATATTCTTATTTTCACCTACTGATTTAAAATTATTTACTAAAGTAGGCTTTAGAGAATTGTTTAAGATTGGAATTTTTGACCTTAAAGTGCAATTCATTAACAGTTGTGCTAGGGAAACTTAGAGCCAACGATAGCACTGTTTCCAGCTACCAACATTAAATTCTTATCAATTCTACTTTCATCCGATCTTTTTAAAATTGATTTCACAATACTTACAACTTTCTTAGCAAGTTCGTTAGATTTTGTGTATCTAGGGCTTGACGTAGTTACAAAAAATTCCCTATCAATCGCAAAATTTTGAAATTCATTAAAATTAAATGACATATTGTTTGCTACGAGTTGCTTTGGAATCCCATATATCGAAAAAATAATTTTAGTATTTTAATCTTATTACTTGAGGTTTTAGAAGATAAATCATTTAACTCAAGCCAACTTAAATAATAGTCAACTAATACTAGTAATAATAACTCCTAAATTAATTAATATTTTTTTTGAAACCATTTATAAAATATATACCTGGAGTGTATTACATTTTTGTTTGGGTTGCAATAATCTTCAAACGCGTTTAGCTCTTGCTCAAATGGGGCGAAAAGAAATGTCAGATATTACATCGATGGAAGATAATCCTATAAAAATGGGTGCCGAAATCGAAAACACTCTAAGTACTAAAGTTACTCATTTTATATTATCAAATGTCTTTTGCTAAAACCCAAAAAAATGCTACGAAACGAAATATCCCATTGGTTTCATCTCATTGGCAATTGTTTAGAACTTACTCAAAAGGGGCGAAAATAAATGTTATATAGTACA
>NW_020273305.1:0-21169 GCF_003268045.1 Sipha flava
AATGTTAGATATTACATCGATGGAAGATAATCCAAGAAAATTAGGTGTCAATATAGAAAACACTCTAGGTACTAATGATACGTATTTTATATTTTCATAAGGTCTTGCTAAAACCCAAAAAAAAAACGCTACGAAACGAAATATCCCATTGGTCTCATCTCATTGGAAGTCGTTTAGCACATAGGGTATTTTTCTGTTACAATGAAAAGACTGGATCCTACTGACTGAACCATGTTTTATCGTGTGAGGACTGTAGGTGAAAATCATGTACTACACACGAGTGCTAAACATTGTTGCTAGTTATAATTTTTATTATTTTAATTGGGCTACAATCTTATGTCCAAACAACGTAACACACTATAAAATTATACTTAGGTATTATTTTCAACTACGTTTTATTTAAATGAACACGGTTATTTATTGTAATTTTATTTATAAAACTGTTATACAATGTTGTTATTATTTGTAGAAAACACTGATATAAATAAAAATAATTGAGTTTTTACTGTTTATTATAAGTTATTATAACAAATCGACTGATAGCTAACTTTATCAGTTGTCATTGAATATTTAATTTTAAATCAATAAACTTCATTTTTATGCTGAAATAAATTATGTTATAAAACTTAGAAGTTAGTAAGACACACTAGTTATAGTTTGCAGGTTTCTTGACTTCTTGTAGTTAATTGTGTACAGAAATTCAATATCATTATGAATACCATAACTAAATTGAATAAGACTAGTAAGATGATAAACCTTATTTGGCTAAGTAATTACAACAAATACAGAATAAAGACAAATGATCAGCAAAATGTAAGTAATCAATTAAAATCAATTAATAAAATGAATAATGTACAAAAATGGGTAAATTATATCCCATTAAGAATAAATAAAAACACAGAAGTTGTCTTTTTTAATCAAGATGAAGTAGATGAACACTTAACTCAAGAATCTATGACTTGTGTTCAATATTGTATAGTTATTAACATACCAACAAAAATGAATAAGAATGAACTAAGCACAAATTATAAAAATCAAAACTGCTTTGAAGGCTATATAATATTGTTACATTTGAAGTGAACATGTTTACAAATTATTATAATATAAGTAATAATATTAATAATGATGCTAGTAGCATAAATAGTTGTCATACCATGGAGGTTAGGGTCTTTGAAGAGTCAAATAATTATGATAATACACAGATTAGTGTAAGTGCCTAAAAAAGAAAAATAAACGCAAAACTCAGAATAGATGGAAAATCATATAAGACTAGAAAAGGGACTGTAGTTAAAGAAAAATATGTCCAACCAAAACTTTGCTATACAAGAAAGTGTCAAAATAGTTGTGGTATAATTACTGAAGAATTAAGACAAAATTTCAACGCATATTATGAACTAGATAATCAGCAGAAAAAATATTTTCTTTTAGCATCAATACAGACTAAACCAGATAAAGAAAATATTCAAGTTCCATTGATATTAAAAATATTTGTTTGAATTCTTATTTTCTATCAATTGATAGTATAATGACAAAAGTTTGTCAACAATTTCTTTTGAAGACATTTAATATTACACAGACATATTTAAAATACACTGATTCAAATAAATCTAAATTATTAACTGCTAAAATGATAAACAAGATAAAAATAAACCCTGAAATAAAACACCTGATAGTAATTTACAAACAGTTAATCAATTTTAATTAATTTAATTTTAATTAATTATGAAATGTTGCATCTTGCGTACAAAGTGGTAAGGTAAATTGAAATATATTTTTAAGTTTTAACAAAATATATCAGTAATATCAGTTCCTTTACTTTTGATAATACTAGTTATAAAAAGTTGAAACATTTATAAAAATTAAAATTGTAGAAGAAGGGATAGTACAAAAACGAAATAAAGCTAAAACGCAAAAATACAAATTTATTAACGAACAGCGACAAATGAAAGCTGGACAAATTTCAAGAAATGAATTTTTAAAAAAAAGTATTTTTAAAAATAAACGACAAAATGTTAATCCTTAGCTACACGTGATCATAAAGGTCTCTTAAAATAATTTTTAAATATAATAATATTTTTCAGTTTTAAAAATTGGTTTTTATTTATTTTTATGCCTAATACTCTAAAAGTCTCTAAACTAAAAGCTGTCATAACACATTACTTCTAATTAAATGATAAAGGTGTATATAGGTTATCGTAACGATATGTATATATAGTATATATGGAAGGTATATATAATAATATTAATTATAGTATAGATAAAATAAATTGCCACAGTTTGTATCTTATCGGTTTTGTCGCATATAGTAAAATCTTAATTTTACCATCTTCCAAAGTGTCTTACAATGATTTTCAACAATTACGGAATTTAAAATATAGTCTTTTTCTTTGAATTTTACTTTTAAATCAACTGTAAAATATGTATTAATATTACAACCTGCCTGTAAATTTATGGGTTGCCTGTTAACTACTAAATTTTTAAAGATAATTATTTTTAATTAAGTTAGTAGATTTTGGTAGATTAACATCATAGCCAGTATCTAGTTTAAAATTAATACTTTTATTTTCAACGAGAATAGTCTCAGACCGGGAAACAGCAAAAGTATATACCATAGAACAAAAATAATTATCATTAGTCAGCCCCTCAACGTTTATAACAAATGTAATCTCAGATTTACAAGCATTTTGAAAATGATTAAATTAGTTACATTTTGAACATTTTTTCCATACGAAAATGCCGTGTTTTATGCACGGCATAAAATGTCGTGCATAAAATTACAAAATTTACATAATTTATTTGACCGATTACAATTATTATTCGTTTATTAATTATTTACTGAAAAGTTACCCATATTTTTGAAAATCTGTAATGACTTCTGTTGACTATATATTTTTGTTTTTCGTTAATTAGTTTGACATAGACCACGATGTTCATTGTTACCGTTGTTCTGGGTATAGTGATGTTGACCTTGATATGGTACGCTTACTACCATGTGATTTTGAATGAATTACATATACTTAATTTTGTTTTCCACCAATCTACTTAATTTGATCGAGTTCTCTTTATTTAATTTCAACAATACGAAGAGTTTCTATTGCAGCTTCAAGAGTAACATCAGTTTGCTTAATTAACTTGTCGCGAGTCTCATTATCTCTCGTGTCAAGAACAATTTTGTCACGTAAAATTTCTTCAGAATTCACCATCGTTAATCAAACCCTGACACGCCGACAGAAAAACCTCTATCGATTAATTTTTTTTTCTAAACCGTTTATAAAATACATACCTGTAGTGTAGAACATTTTTCTTTGGTTTGCAGTAATCTTCAAACGCGTTTAGCACATGCTCAGAAGGGGCGAAAAGAAATTTTAGATAGTACATCCATAGAAGATAATCCAATAAAATTAGGTGCTAAAATCGAAAACACTTTAATCACTAAAATTACTCGTATTATATTTTTAAAAAGTCTTGCTAAAACTCCCAAAAAAAAACGCGACAAAATGCAATATCCCATTGGTGTCATTTCATCTTATTGTCATATTTTACAACTAAACTTTATTATTAAAACATTAAATATAATAAATAGAAATATTAAATAACCATAGTAGTACTTCTAAAGGCGTACTGTTTTATTGTATGGATATACCGAATGGTTAAACGTGATTACCAATATAATAATTACAGATTATTGATATTAAGCCGGGTTCACACTGATTTAGTACATGACTGAATTATTAAAGCAAGTTGCTAAATTTTTCTATTCGTTAAAATATGGGCATAATATTTAGTACTAGTTTTTGTAGATATTGTAGTTAAGTTACATAATAACGATTCTATTTTTTCGGCCGAGTTGGAATGGTACTCGCACTTGTTTTTTTACTAAACCAATTTTGACATCACTGTCACTGATACATTTAATAAATTCGCGCGTAAAATTCGTTATCAGTGTCATTTATGTTATCATTCTGTGATACCAATTCAATATTTTTTGTGATTAAAATATTACAATATATAACATATTATAACTTTTGTAATATTTGCTGTTCAATAATCCGAGTCATCATGAATTGTAAGAGGGATGAAAATACCACTTTAAGGTTTGTGGAAGAATACCAATAGCATGAATGTTTGTGGAATCTCCACTACAATTTATATAAAAATAAGCAGGCAAGTTAAAGTGCCTACAGTGTTTTAATTATATTAATAATACATTGACTTTGGTCCTACATTCCTACAAAGCTTACCTCTAGAATGAATAATAATAAATTTTAATATACTGTGTATGGACACATACTAGCAGCGTTATCATCTTTCAGTGTTCAAAATACGGGACTCGTATTTTCTAAGGATTATTTTTATATATTTATTATATTCAGTTTGATTTATAAGCATGCCAATATTATAAAATATTTTCAAATCATATAGCTCCTTAAAATTCAAAATAATAATATAAATTTGGCTTTTTATTTTATTATGTTTGTAAATCCTTTGGTTATATAAGATTAAGTGCCAATGCCTGAAAAAAAAAAAACGGATGTTTATTAAAATATTAATAAAATAAATATAAGGCTTTCACAGGTATTGTAGTGCTTATAGCATTTATGAAGTATACTTTATCAGTTCCAGTGGTTAGTAAATACAACTGGATTTAATGTGCTGCGTATGAGTGACAAAAAATGTATAAATTAATTTAATGGATTTGGCATAAATGCATGGAATTATCGATTTTAAACATCTTGGTATTTGTGTATTGTGTTAATAATTACTCAAATACGGAAGATATTACGTCCCGTCACTTATATTGCCAAAACGCGGTACAAATCAAATAAAAACAGGACTATCCCGTGAAATAGGGGACGGGTGGCATTCCCGTAAAGTAGACGCAATTTAGTACTCGATTTAGTAACTTGCTTAGTGACTCGGCCAAGTACTAAACCAGTGTGAACCCGGCTTTATAGATAACAAGTACTAAAGCTATGTAACAGTTAAGGTTTTTTTTTAAAGATGAATCTAACAGAGTTCACTCAATGCCATTAATTAGTATCTATTAGTGTAATGTGATCTTGTTCGTATCAATTTCGACTAGAAGTTAACTAATATAATTTAGTGCATTAGATAAATCCATACTGTTTGGTTCTTGGTGTTTTCCGTTTTCGTTAAACCTCCTACCATTATTTCTATGTATATTAAAACACCAACTTAACAGGTTTGAATTTCAAGCCACTTTGATAATTAATTTTTGAGTTATGATGTAAAATAAAATCGATTTTGTAGAAACCCTGTGTGCTGTAAATAATATTTTCTACTTTTCGTCAGTTTTTTTGAAATTATTTGGATAGCTATTGGACATTTTGTAACACCACATCCCTCTGATATGACCAACAAATATTTACTAGGGAGTTTTAGTAGATTTTGGTTTAGTTTGTATTTTTAAAATAATGGTTGAATATTTTAGGTTTAACATTTTAATATTTTATATAAATTACAGTTTAATATAGACATAGTTATTTAGAACTTTTTCTAGAAATTAATCAAAAATTTAATTTAATAAAAGTAACAGATAACACATTTGTGTATCAAAATATGTTATCTATGTTATAACTAACTATGGCTACTATATACTTATTTTTATGTTACAATACAGATAAAAAGAATTTTTGTTCAAACTAGTCAAAATGGATCAAATGTTACCGAGTCCAGGGTTCAGTATTCCAAGTATTGGAACCCCAGTACATCAACCTGAAGAAGATCAGCAGATCATGCAAATGCCTCCGTTGCAACCTCAAGGCTTGGCCATGAGTACAAGTAGTTTACCAACTCAACAGCAGTCAATAAATAAAATATACCAAACAAATAATATGGGATATGCAACACCTCACAGTATGATGCACTCCACAACACCAGTAATATATTTTTATTTTTAAAGATAACATTATCTTCAAACCTAGAGAATAAAACCAGTATATTTATATAGGTACACCAAAGTATGCCATCTTTGACATCTATCAGTTCATCATCTTCTGTTGTACCAGCCTTACAAACCATTCAAAACCCAGCAACTCCTGCTCCCATGACACCCATGACTCCGGCTTCAGCTGATCCAGGAATTGTTCCTCAGCTTCAGTAAGTAATTTTATTTTTATACTTTCTATACTGAGTAATATTATGGTACTATTAATAATTTTTTTATTTATAAGAAATATAGTGTCAACAGTTAATCTTGGCTGTCGACTTGACCTGAAGACAATTGCTTTACATGCTCGTAATGCTGAATTTAACCCTAAACGATTTGCAGCTGTGATCATGAGAATACGTGAACCACGTACTACAGCTCTAATTTTTAGTTCTGGCAAAATGGTATGTACCGGTGCCAAAAGTGAAGAAGATTCAAGGCTAGCTGCTAGAAAATATGCTAGAATCATTCAAAAACTCAGTTTTCCAGTAAGTTTTGTTAATGTATTAAACTATTCTGTCTATAGTATTTAATTATTTTTGTTAGTCAATAATTTTTTGCATTTTAAGGCCAAATTTATGGATTTTAAAATTCAAAACATGGTTGGCAGTTGTGATGTAAAATTTCCTATTCGCCTTGAAGGATTAGTACTTACTCATGGCCAGTTTAGCAGGTTGATTACTTTATTTCAGTAATTTATTATTTGTTTTCATATTTTAATTAAACTATTTTTTCTAGTTATGAACCAGAACTATTTCCTGGACTTATTTACAGAATGGTCAAACCACGTATAGTGTTATTGATTTTTGTATCTGGAAAAGTTGTATTGACAGGTAACTAATTACTATAATTCTTTATTGTTAATACAATTAAATACAATAATTATGAACCTATTATATTGTAAAGCAAGTAGAATTCAATGTACCATATAATATATTAACTATATCCACCAGAAAATTATTTAAGAAAAACTAAGCTGTTGTCAGATAAAAATTGTCCAGTATCACCTAAGTATAATGATTGAATTATTGATTATTATTTGTCAATGGTATATCAGCATGATTACGATAGCATATAATATGTGATATTAATCTGTTCGGTCACAATTATAATTTTACCAGAGAAATATTTTTAGTAGTACACTCGATAGTTGTGCAATTCATTACATTATATCCCATATTTTTTCTTCACATAATTTGCCATTTATGTATTTATATCATGAAAATAAAATATTTGTATGATAAAAAATGGCTGTTCAATATTATATTCAAACTAATAACTCACTTTGATTTCAACGAGGATTAAAATTGTTTGATACATTGTTATATATAGTAGTGTCCAAAATTTTCATAGAGTATAGTATTTAAAACAGAAATTTTAGAAAATATTTCTATGATACTTAAGTATTATAGAGTATTATTAATAGTTGTTTGTAAGTGTATTTACTAATGCAATTTCTGTTTTAAAATTGAAACTACTTTCATAAACAATTCTCTGATAATCCAGAATTTAATACACCCAAAAAATTAACCCTTAATTATCTGATATTTCTTAAAAATATCAAAATCATCTTCTTTTCTTATGTTATAGTTTAGAAAACAATTTCCTGCTTGCTACTTAGGTTTTAATGAACAACTATAGAATTTATATATTAAATAGTATGTAATATAATTTTTCTTATTCATTTCACTACACTAATTCATTATATATTTTATTAACAGGTGCCAAAGTACGACAAGAAATTTATGATGCTTATGATAATATCTATCCAATATTAAAAAGTTTTAAGAAAAACTAAATTGATATTATATTGAATAAATATTTTCAATATTTGTATATTATAGACCTCTAAGTTTCTTTTTTAAACTAATTTAATTAATTTAAGTATCAATAGGTTAAGTTGTTTTATTGTATTAATTACTAAGAGCGAAGAATATTTTTTGCTTGTTATTTTCATACATAAAATAATGAATTAAAATAAAATCGAGTTAAAACTTAAGTGCCACTTATAGTCTTATAAATTCTCAGTGGACTTGTTACCCATGCTTTTATTAAAAAATATCAAACTTTACAATAATTTACAGTATGAGGCGGAAACATCAAGTCACCCAAGATATGGTTAGTTCCAGAATTTAACTTAATTTATTAATAATATTTTAATTTAATTTTTTTTTTCACATATACATTTTAGTGTATGACTCATATTTCAACAGTCATTTTTTAGAAGAAGTAATTACTATGTTAAAATTATAACCAAAAGAAGGTGACTGGAGTAGTGGCTTAACTAGAGCTGTTAGGTAAATAATTTAACACTCATTCATGTCGTGTCTCATTTTTATCCAAATAATTTAGATCAAAATAGTAAAAAGTATTTACTATTAACTAAATAGTAGTCAGTTAACAAATTAAATTGGACTAATATTGAGTTTTGATAAAATAATGCTATTGAGAACAGAATAATGTGTCCAATGTGCAAAGGGCAGTCTTTCTTTCTGAACAGGCTTTGTGAAACAATCTAACATAATTTCACAAGTAGTAAACAACAGTAACAATTGTCTTTTGAGGTAGTACCAAAGCAATGTGTTTAATATAAAAATTATTTTACTTAATGTATTCATAAAAGGCATTTTTCTGCTTCATACTGTATTTATATTTTATCTTGATATAAATTATATTTCAATTTTTCACTAATTATATTTATTGAAATAACTTAAACATATAAGAATGCATTAAAAGAATATCTAATGTATACTCAATAATCATATTTATAGCCATTAATAACAATTGTTATTTATTAATAAGTAAAAGTGGTGTATACATTCTAAATTAATGTACTTATACTTCTGCACTTGATTTTCAGTTAAAAAGTTAAAGCCATAAATTTCTAATATAAATTCTTTCACTGTTATACATCCTATTGAATTATTCATTTATGCTAAATAATAACTTCTGTTTACTATTATTTGAAATATATATACAAAACTTATTTCTTCATGTGATGTTTTATTATTTTAATTATTTTATTAACTATTTGTATTTTCAGATTCAAAATGTAAAACAGTAGAGACAAAAAGTAAGACTCCTAAATTGAGTTAGGTATAGGGATCTTTGAATTGTATAATTGTATTGGTCTTTTTAACTATATACCAAATTTCATAATGAGGTAGGATAAACATTTAATGTTCTAATTTTTGCATAAAAAAATCATCAAACATTTGGGAAAATTCAAAATTTGAAGTGTCTTGAAATACCATAAATGTCATTAAAATAATTGGAAACTTCTCGTATGAAATGTCAATATAAATAACTAATATCGTTTGATGAAAATTTATTGAAATATTCATAATATATAAAATATATAATGTACCTATATTATAATTATTTATAATAACTTATTAGTTTAAACATAAATAGGAGATTATAATATTTTTTATGTTTGTTATTTTATATATTTTTATTGTTTGTCATTACTATAAACTACCTCAAAAAATATTTTAGTACCATGGAAAACACAATTTATGAATAAATACATAACTTTTATATTAATGTACTTTTATAAATTATACCTAAAATTAATTTCTCTTTATAATTTTAATTTTGCAAAATTAATACTTATCATGCGTGTATTTTAGACACTGTTCGTCTAACAGTGTGATTTTTTAACATCAGGCATAAAACACGATATATTTAAACACAAAAGTAATTTTTACACCACTAACATTTTTCTCTTTGAAGCATTATTTTTATACACAATAAAAAAAAAAAAAATGGTTTTTTGGTTGTGTAGTCCTTTTAATAAAATCATTTGAAAGGCGGGAATCCTTATCTCAGACGTGCACATATTATCACAATTGTCATTATGATACACCTTGCATACGATATTATATTATACCACAGAATAAATTAAATTTAACTTATCTTTGATTATTTTGCATAGTACAATCATGCTACTCTGTGGCTAATCTTTAGAACACATTTTGCCACTTTTAATAGTTATTATTTATTACTGCATTTTCGATTCAAAAATGTTGAATTTAATGTAATGTATTTCATATAGTCCATGATCGGGAATATAGTCCAACAACTAACCGTGAAATGGTTGTTTCTTGTTGTGTCCGGGGTTGTAAGAATAGAGGAAGTGGTTCAGTGCACAAGAAAATTAAATATTTCAGGTGATGAGTGGATCTCATAATTCACATGCATCTAGACGTCTGATGTAAACAAATTATTTTTTCTAAAAAATGTTAATTGTTTACTTATTTTCATGTAGATTTCCTAAGGATGCAGTGCGTAGAACGTTGTGGGTGAAAGCAATTTCCAGAGAAAATTTTGTGCCTGTAAACCATAGGGTTTGTAATGCACACTTCACAAATGATGATTTTCAAGAGATATCCAATATTACGAAATTAAAAAAAAATGCTGTTCCTAGTGTGTTCAGTAATTGTTTGGTCAATGTGAAACCAATTGTTAAGAAGAAATTAGTTTCTTTTGATCCAGTTCTAAAACCCATCATACCACTTGAAAATAATCATATTGATTCATGGGATCATACTTATGTACAAAAAATTCCTGAGGTATCTGCATTTGAGGAAACATGTTCAGATAATATACCCATTGATCCATCATTGTATATGATTCAAACTTTAAGTGTAGATGAAAACATTATTAATGAACCAAATTTGTGTAAATCAAATGAAATAGGTATGGAAACTAGTTGATACACAAGTTTTATCATCATGTAAGTTTATTTTATGGTGTAATTTTTTTGTATTTCTAAACAGAATCTTGTATAACAGACGATATTAAACAATTTGGAAGACAATATTTCCAAAATATGCAAAAAGATTGGAGGAAAATCTCATTAGCGCAATCTTATACTATAAGAGATTTAAGGAAAAAAGTTAAAATTCTTCAACAAAAAGTTAGGCGATATGCTATAAAAATTAAATTGTTAAAGGTTGTTGATTGTAACAAATTTGAATCACAGCCAAAAAAGCGGAAAATAGGCATTGTTGTTGAAACTTGAAGAGCATCTAACCTTTCAAACATTTTTAAAAAACTATAATTATTTAATAATCTATCTCGTAATTCTTTACAAAATCATTACCTTTGTATTATATTATTTTTTATATACTATAGGCATGTGATAATTTTATTAGGTATATGTTGAACAAATTAAATCGAATTGAAAATACATTTTGTGAGCAAAAAAGCCATCATCTCATACTCATACTGGTGTTTTATTGTATATATATGCTACAAAAATGTCAGTTAATTAAAAATTCTAATATTTCTGTTTTATTTTTAATTTTTACAAATCTTTAATATTTATTTTTTTCATAAATAAATTTTGTTCTCTACAGGTCCTTATACAATTTTGCTTTTTGATTAATTAATAATTTATTGTAATTAATGTTTAAATTTACTTAAACCATATTATAATGTATTACAAACATTTTGAATTAGGTGTTCTATTCAACTGAAAATGTAATTTTTTTTGTGATATTTTAAAGGGTGAGAAATCTTCAACTACCCTATTAATTATTTACAATTGTTTATAACAAGAATTATTAATAAGTTTTTTATATTATTGTTTACAAATGTTGTGTAATAAAATTAAATAGTCAATAAATAAATAAAAATAAATAAATAATTTTATAGTTAAGGTTCTAGAGTTAGCTAGGAACTATTTACCAACAATAATTATAATAAATCAATTCGAATTATAAAAAAAAGTAAAATTATTTAAGGCATTTTAAATACATTTATGGAAACAAATACATTATTTTAAGTGATTTTATATATATTTTAATCAGTGGCATATACATAACTTTTGTATGGGGGGGGGGGATTAGTTGCAAACAGATTATTATGGAAGGAAAATTCCTAAACCTAAGTATCAGCACATTTAAATAATAAATAATAGAAGATATATATATACATATTGAACATGTCAAAATAATAATTTACAATAAATCCTTGCAATATTTTTTTGTTTCCTTATAATTTCTTTATATTATGAACATTATTTTATACAATTTAAAAAGTCTTATGGGGATCTGACCCCAACATCACCCCCTTTTATACGCCCCTGATTTAAATATGTATTAGTGATGTGTTACAAAATCTAAATGCATTTTAGTGAATTATCTTAAATTTAATTGTTTAATCCATAATTTGGCAATAAATTAATTTTATTTTTTTGGTAATGTACTAATCCTTATATAACAATTGATATTTAATTAAGTAACTTGTTTTATTAAATGGCATATTGAATTCTTGTACTCAGGATGAAAAGAATTAGGATTAAAGCTAATGAAAACAATACTGTCATCATTTTTTTATCATCAAATTCTATTTGTGCAAGAAAATAATACTTCCTATGAGAGATACTTGGTCATTAGTAATGACTCATTACCTTACACAATCCAGGCCATAGGGTGGCTCATGCCTAGGGTGACATTCAACATTTTTAAATTATAGATAATTTTTAAAAATTATTACAATTTCTAGTACCTACTCATATTAAATTGTATAGTAAAAAATAAGAATCTATAAATTATTTTGTTTTATTTAAATTAGTAGTGGCTTAGTTGTCTACAAATGTATTGATCTAATCAATTGTTAACTTTACATATATAAATAAAATAACTCAGAATAAAGTATATTTTAATATTGCTTTTGTAAAAAAAAATATTTAATGCATTATTTACATTTAAGGGGCGGAAAAACATAAGTTTGCCTAGATGTGAGTAAACATATGAACCGCGCCTGACTATGACCGTTACGCTTATTTGTACCAGAATACATTGTTTCTCGTGTCCCGGATCGAGGACAAGTTAAGTTAAACTCCTACTAGTCGCGCCCGCGGTGTCGTTTGGAAAAAACGGTTTTCTTTACTTTTAGTTATCCATAAGCTTAGTATGACGCCTGCTATTCCTACATTCTGTGTTTATAAATATATTGCAATAGTTATACCATTGATTAAATATACATATATATTTAATCAATGATTATACATTCTATCCGTACGTGTGGAGTCAGTGGCGTATTTTCAACATTTTTGTTGGAGAGTGGTTTAAAGTTTTTTCAAATAATAAGTGATTTTATTATGTGATAAAATAAATATATATATATATATATATAAGGTATGAATTAATAATAATATTATTCTATTATTATTATTATTATTATAATAAATACAAATGAAAAGTTATTTATAATCATTTAATATAAAATAAAGTAGTAAGATATTTATAACTTGAACTTATTTTTTCTTCTGTGGGGAGAGGGTCTCAAGATCCATCATCCAGAAGAAATAATTGTATATACATCATACTATTTTAGTAATAATATTATCTAGTTCTTGACGAAAGACTAACAAGTAGTGTGATAAATAATTAATTTCCGCCAGTAAATTAGCAACGTTTAAAATAGTTAATAAGTGTAAAATAAATTTTAAGTTTGATGTAGAATCAGTAATAGAATCAGAAATATACACATATTATTTGGTGCGCAATGGTATTGTGATTTTAACATGTAAAAAGGGATCGGGGCACAATCATGTTGCAATTTATTTGCGCAATCGTGGTGTAATTAGTAGGGTAAAAAAGAAAAAAATTGCACGATCGCGGTGCAGCCATATCTAGTGGGTTATACGATCGATACGGGTTTATAGTATTATTTATACTTACATAAAAATTATAACGAGATATGAGAGGTAGTTTGCAAATAGAATATTACTGGAAATATTAAGTCCTCTTAATACATTTTTTTTCGATCGGTTGAAATATGTATATATAGTTATATGTATTTATAGTTTTTAATTTTAAATTTGAAAAATTTGTCGAAATATGCAAAATAAGCATAAAAATTTTAAAATACGCACTTTCCTGCAAAATTTATCAAATATGCAAAAATATGCACATTCAAATTTTAGATCTGATATCATGGCACCGAGAAACGAATTTATTTCGCACTCTTCTATATTTAACTATAATTAAAAAAAGTATGCAAATGCTAGAAGTCCCTAAGTCTAGTTATCACTATAATTTTATTGTAATGGATTTCTTTAATTCGTTAAGAGCTATTGAAAACCAATTGGTAAACGATTAAACTCATTGAAATATATGACAATATTATATCCATTTATTAGCATAATTCGTAATTTTAAATATTTAAGGTTAGACATTTATATTGGACATGTAGAAAATCAGAAAAATGACACGTTTACTGTACCAGTACTTGTGTACAAATTATAAATAATTTTACTTTTGGAATGGTTTGACGTCCTCTTCCACACATGTTAATCGGTTCCGTAGTATTAAGAGCTGACGGTCGAAAATTTTATAAGTGCATGTCGCTGCCCTACTTTAGTAAAAATCCTAGTGATGCCATTGCTTTATTACCTTAGTATTAGTATCTTATCATTAATAATGCTATATAATTAATGTATTTCTACATGTGCTTTCGTTATGTATGTAAGATTGACGATGACGTGTTAATTTAATACATAAATATTAACACCTCTTACCATTACATGTAAACGGGCTTTTGTATTAGCATTTCATGCATTATTTATTTTTTAAAGACTATTCGTTTAATCGTTGCCACTGTATCGCGTACAACGTGTAACGTTAACTAGTGCTCTATAGTTATCTTTACCGTGTTATATACTTTTATTTTTCAACATTATTCAATATCTATACTCTTATGTTTAATCAGTGTCTAGATTAAATGAACATGTGAGTCAGTTCGTGATGGTAAATATTATTATTCACTTTTGTTAAGAATTTTTCTAGGTTTTTATGTGATACCTACCATTCATCGATCCATCGTTATAGCGTGCGCAGAGTTTCAAGTAGGTGGGTAGCAAATATTTTTACCGGCTCATACTTAAGTATTAAGTTGAGATTTTTAATTGGATAATTTACTATATCAAAATGAATAATACATTATTCTTTATAGTTATAATAATATCCGACATTTTATCATACGCGCCCGTGGGGGGGGGGGGGGACAAAGGAGCCATTGCCTCTATTGGGAGTTCTTATTTCAAAACTATTGGTAATTTAATACAACCCATACTAATTATCACATAATATTATCGAGATCCATTTATGAAGTTTAGTAAAATAAATTATATATTTAGATAATTTAAAATGTATAATCTTGAACGTATTTATTAACTTACAATGTTTACACATGACTGCTATCGCTTAAAACTATAAATTCTCTCGAGTACCGATTTTTATAGTACTTGATTTTGTTCTCATCTATTTTTAAAGAAATAGTTGTTGTGGCCTTTAGCATTTTAATCTTGCCCCGGGTGGGATTTTATCCTGTGAACGCACTTGCATTTTATTGGGAATAAGTGTTTAATTTCATCAAATACACTATTTACACATAGAGATTGTGATTAGTGGCTACACAATTAATAACATTAAGGAAAAATGATTTTTTTTTTTTTTTTTAGTAAAAAATAAATGTTAAAAATGTTTGAAATTAAGGCGTTCCTAGCTACGTAGCTATCTAAGCCTATTGATAATGTACTTTTTTTTTACAAATTTTTCTTTTTTTCTTTAAAATAATTGTAATATAGGTAATAATAAAATATTCAATTAATAGAAATAAGTTTAATTTAGGTGATTATCTGGCATGATGTATCCAATTAGGCAGTGACTGATGGTGGATGTCGCTCTCTGCGGTCGTGGGGTCTTCCTCTCTTGAAACGGCGAATAATTGGAGGACTTACATTTAAGTTATAATGCGTTGCACCATATGAGTTCATAAGTGAGTGGAAGAATCTGTTTGCTATATACCTTATGTTTTCGTCAGTTAGTATATGTTAAATACATTTTGGTACGTTTGCACATTTTAATTTGTAAAAAAGATCATCGTAACAAACACGATCAAAAGCTTTTGTGATGTCTAAAAAAACTGCACCTGAGTGGTTTTTTTTTCAAAACCATTATTAATTGATTCTGTGAGCCGGAGTAATTGTTCGTTTGTGGAATAGTGACCCTTGAACCCAAATTGAAATTTTAGTTTCGTTTCTATTGAATTAAGGTATTTTAAAAGACGGTTTTGTACAGATTTTTCGAAAAATTTGGAGAGTGTCGTTAGTAGGCTTATCAGCCTATAGTTATCTGGGTTTGACTTATCTTTACCTGGCTTGCTTAATAATACTATTATGGCCTTTTTCCAACCTATCGGGTAGTAACCGATATGATGTAGACTGTTGAACAGATTTGTTAGGTAGGTTATTGCTTTATTGGGAAGTTTTTTAAGCATTTGATTGGTTATTTGGTCCACCTCAGGTGACTTTCTATGCGGCAATAATTTTATGTTGTTTTTAATTTCTATGGGGTTAATATATAGGAACATATTTTGAACTGTGAAATCTTCCATTAGTTCGCTGTTTTTTCCTAAATTATAGGTTGGCTGATGTTTTACGTCGTTAGGTTTAAATATGTTTTCTAGATTATGCGCAATAAGCTCACAATTTTTCTCATCAGTTATAGCTGCGGATTGTGTTGTAATATGAAGGGGAGGAATATTATTGTAGTCCTTATTTATTAGTCTTTTCGTGCATCTCCAAAGATTAGGAGCATTTGGGTGGATTTCTGATAAATATTTTTTATAAGAATTAATTCTATAGTTATCTAGTTTATCACCTACTTGTTTTGTTAAGGCGTTAAGTAATCGACGATCTTCCGGACGTCTGTATTGTTGCCACGAACACATAACTGTGTGCTTTTGTTGAGTAAGAACTAGTATCTTTTTAGGGATAGAATTGTATGTAGGATGATTTTGTGAGCTTTCAAAGCAGTTTAGGGCAACCATAGTGATTGTATCAGTTAGGTGACTAATTGCATAATTGGCAGTAATCTTTGAATAAATTTTGTTTGAATTTTGTAAATTATCAGTTATAAGTGTTATAAGTTTGGAAAATTTACACCAGTTTGGTTTTCCGTTAATTATTTTTTTACCTGGTGATACGTACGCATTGGTAGGTTTTTTGGTCTATTGTAAAATCATCTTGGGCACAGTTGCTAGTGATAAGTGAAACTGCCATTAATTTGTAATATTGTGAACAAATATAGGTGGTATTTTCCTTACCTCGGAATGTGTGTTGTCAATATCGGCCAGTGTGATGCCATTTGCTTCTTCATTGTCCAATAAGTTGGATAGGGGTACATATCGGTTTTTTATTTTTAATTGAGGACTTGTTGGTGACGTTGGGAAGAGATTTTCTTTTCTTTTCCTCTTAAGCGAGGAGTTTACCTCCGTTTTGCCGGCTTGTTCGAGAGGCATTTGTAAACATTTTATGCAAATGCAATTTCGCTAAACGTTATTTACGGAACGGAAACTTTATCGAACCTTGCCGCGCTGGCTGCTGATAACGAACTGGCTGGGGTTAAAACTATATAATAACAATTATAATTATAATACGATAAAAATGTATGTATTATTGTATTTTGAGTTTTTTTTTTTTTTTTTTAAGGGTTTCCCAAAAATATTTTTATCTCCAAAAATATTATAATAGTTTCATCACAAAGTCGTACTTCTATAGTTTTCTATGGAATTATATTCATAACCCAATGACATATAAGCACTAAAAGTGGAATTTTCTTGTAAAAAAAAAAAAAAAAAAACGAAGTATAACTGTTTAAATTGTTGACTATAATAATTATGGTAAACAATTTAAACATTTTTTTATTCCAGTAATAATTGTTATTAGTGGAATAAAAAATGCTCAAAGAAAAAAAAATTGTGGAGTGTTTCACAACCACTAGAACATCCCTGTAATAGGCCACTGAGTTTGCGTGTTGTTAAAAATCGAAACACTCGTAAAAGCTAAACGAAAAAAATTATTAGTCGTTCACTCGATAAGTTTGAAGGTCACGGTTCGTACTAATACTAATGAGTACATTTTTTTGCATAAAAGCACGTGATTGAAACACGGACAGTGTTGTTAATAGATAGGTAATCATTTTTAATAACGTGTTAAAGTCAAAGTCGAACAGTGCTAGTACTCTCGTTGTACTAGTACCAGTACGTAGTACTACTCTCGTGGTTCGGCCGGACGATGTATGATCGTTGGAGTGTTTGACGTTGTGTTGCTGTCGTTTTGATTACCTTCGACCAACGGAGTAATCGAATCCATCACCATGTCACCGGGCCGTGGTTCAGCAGCAGCGGTGTACGCCACGTTGTTGAGCGTAGCGGTCCTGGTACCGGCACCGGATGCGACGGCGGAGGCGATGAACGTGTTGGCGGTACAGACCGTACCCAGAAAGAGCCAATGGAACGTGATGAGCGCGATACTGCGCGCGCTGACCGACCGCGGGCACAACGTCACCGTGTTCACACCGATCTTGGACGGCGACCGGGACCGCTACACCGAGGTGCACGTGCACGAAGGCGTCATGCAGGGCGGCGTAGGTCTGGACGTTGGTCTCACCAAGGTTTGGAATACCATTTCGAAACTGATGCCCATATTAGTGAACGTCACTCGGGATAGTTGCGAGACGATTTTTCAACATCCTCGAATGACGGATATCCTGCGCAACGGCCGCGGTTCCTCGGCCGGCTTCGACGTGGTCGTCATCTCGCCGATGATGTCCGAGTGCGTGTCATACGTGGCCACAGAGCTACGTGTCCCGATGATTTACGTCGTGTCGTCCCCGATCCTCACCTACTTGGAACGCTCGTTTTTCGGTCACGTCCCCAATCCCGCGGTCGTCGCACATGTCCTGTCTAGTCACGGCGTGCCCAAAACGTTCACCGAACGCCTAACCAACACACTGCTGACCGTTCACTGTTCGTTAAAAAAGTGGTACGCTGAACGCCGGCAAAGGCTGTCCAATCCTCAACCGTTCGACCGGGTCGATCTCGTCAAACCGTCGTTGACGTTCACCAACACCCATTTCATCACCGAGCCCGCTCGGCCGTTGACGCAAGACATCGTGCAAATCGGCGGCATACACCTCGCCCAACCCAAAGGGATACCAAAAGTAAGTGTATTCTAATCAAAATGTCTGATGCATATTCACGCATTGGCCGCGAACGTTTCATTGTTTCTTTTTGTTTTCGAAACGTATACTTGAAATATAGTGAACGCCACTTATAAGACTCACTTAGGGGTTCCAAAAATATAATTATTTTAATGTAGCTAGCAAATTTAAATATTATTTTATTGTTTGATCAATGTAAATATTGTAATTATAATGTAACATTGAATTAATTGTGAAAAATAAAATTAAAATGTATATAATTTTATAAATAAAATAAATATTTTCTAAAAAATAGGGATTATATATAAAAAATTACCCACAAAATTATAAATTGAAATCTAATCAATGTACAGCTTAAATCAACGTTTCTAAATGTGTGTTCCATGAATCCTTAGGGTTCCGTGGGACAATGCTAAGGGTTCCGCTAGATATATGTGATTATTCAGAAACTTATTTTATATTATAATTGGAAGAAATATTATTTTATGTTATATATAAAAATTGTGTTTTAAACTAATTTAAATAAAGAGTAATCATTAACAATATTAACAGTATCATTAAAACATTTTTTTAGAGTATTGGTTTTCCTATTTTTTTTTTGTTTTTTTAATAAAATTGAGTGGAATTGGAATTATAAACATTAGGGTTCTGCGAAACACTATTTTTTAAGGGTTCCGTAATTGTAAAAGTTTGGGAACCACTGGCTTGGATGTTCTATTACATCCTCGGGTATTACACTGACTTTTTAGTCGACATTGAGAGCAGCTAATCCATTGAGTCTTCTTTTGGATTTGGAATTTCTTAAATCAATCTTCGAATCAATTCTATTTTGTCAAACATTTTCGTTATTTTAGAAAGATACGACACTGTTCTTCATGGTTGGGGTCCGGACCCGGAGACCTCCCCACTGGTTGCGCCACTGTTACTGGTACAAATATTATTGTTAAATATGCGTATACAGTTTTTTTTCCGAAAATTGTTTCGATTAATATCGTTTGATAATCAGTTTATTATGCCGTCGTCTTCAGGTGGCGATTCACCCGCTGGGCAGAAGCTCAGTACTTCCAAAATGAAAACTTCTTTGAGTCTAAACCACGATTCTGATCCTGAATCGCTCATTCAAACTTAAAAAAACAATCGTAAAACTTCTTTGAATTCATCAAGTCGTATATTTCCAATCTTATAACAAATTATATCCAACTCACCATCATTAGCTTCGGGTAATACCGAATTCAATTATAATAATAAAAATATTTTATTTATCTCAACGTCTTTTTTTATCCTGATCTTTCCTTCGTATTATTCCAATTCCTCAATCTAAAGCCACCACTTATTTTTATCCAATCGTCTTATTTTCTGTTTAATTATTATTAGTTACCCTTCATTATATTTCAATAGTTTAATTATTTTTAGTTATATAAAATCTCAAAACAGCCAACTAACTCTTTCATCAATTTATAAAACCAATTCTGAAATTATTATGATCTGAATATTATACTTCATTCATGAGACTAGTCTAGTTGTTTAATTAGATTTAATTACAGTAGTTAAAATGTGCAACATAATATTTTAGCTTATACCAATTGTACTTATATTTTGTAAACGTTAAAAAAATTGAAAACATAATAATTTTCATAAAAATAAAAATTAAATAAGTGCATACACGTAAGATTTAATGCAGGGTTTTTTTTTGTATAAGGAATATTTATGTACTAGGTAGGCTTTGTGAAACGAGTTGAAAGAATTAGGTTGTTGCGATACATAAATATTTTTAATTGATGTGTTATAAATGTACATTTACTGAATTGTCGGTCATTATAGTTTTTTTTTAAACGATTTAATAATTATCATCAATAGCCAAGTCCGGATTAATGGTGGGAGAGGGTCTAGTCGGAAGGGTAGCCTCGAAACCCAAAAAATTTAAACCAATACACAGTTTTTATCATACTAAAATTAGTAGTTTTATAGACATAAATTTTAAATACCTATTAATTTTATAATGTAATTGACAATTGTGAAATAGTTTAAAAAATGTATTATTCTGCGAGCGTAGCGAGGGGCTTTGTAAATCATGTTTTGTCAAAAGGACTATTATAAAATATCAGCCCCAGGGCCCAATAGGTACTTAATCTAGCCTTGTGAATAGCCAAATTCGTTTTCCAGGACATTCTGGAATTCATCGAAGGATCTCCTCACGGAG
>NW_020273306.1:0-62185 GCF_003268045.1 Sipha flava
TTCCGATCGGCTACTAATTTTCCGACGATACTTGGCCAGTGTTTATGCCTGATTCCAATGTCGCAGGACGAGTTTCGATTTTGCAGCGTGAGGACCATACTATCGGTAATAGCGCTGCTCTGTCAGATAGCCATGACCATTTTGAGCTTTTGCTGGTTGAAGGAAAGCGGCGCGAACATATTCAAAGGAGGTGCAGAGTGGTCGCGATCGTTGCCCTATTACGAGGGCGATCGCATTTAGGTATCGTAACCTACTTAACGACGTGTATCCCGTTTATAGGCGTGGTACTGTTTTTTGGCGGTGCGGCAGTTACCATGGCATTGCTCATCAATCTGTCGATCAACTGGTGTGGGCTGCTGAAAAAATGGGAACAGGTGGAAGGGTACTTCGGTCACCAGAAGAATTTGAAATTGAAATTTACTTTAATATCTATTTTGTGTATCATATTCTCAATGGGTAAGGATGAAAGATGACCAGGTAGGCGGTTTAGGCTCTTGCTTAGACTATGATTCATAGGCAAGTGACAGAGTGACATTTTCAAATAAAAAAATTCCTAAATAATTATGAATAGTATAATTTTTTTTTCTGAAATGCGATCCTGTGGTTCTTAAAAATATTTATTTGTAGTAACATACAAATGTCAGTATATCTGTTATAAATCTGATATCTGATAGTTACAAAGATTACCGGGTAGGTGGCATTGTCTTAAAATTAATTTATAATTCAATTTCAAATCCTTTAAAACGTGTTCAAATTATTTTTAATTCCTTTCCATATTCGAGTTACATATCGCAGATCAATAACAGTTAATTTAACTCGTAGTAAATGTTGAATTAAATATTTTAAATCGTCGAAAAACAAATGGAAGTGTATACTTTTTTCTTGCGAACTGAGGAGGGATTGTTATCGTCCCTCTAGTCATATTATTATTTTCGCTTGTGATGCTGCGATGTCACTATAGAACTTTTAGCTATAAATATAAAATAATAGTAATGGCAGAGTCGTCGTCAAACGTATTGCAGTGGAACATTTGAGTTACTTGTTGACGGGAATCATAACGACGAAAAAGGAGAGTTCCCAAGAAGTGTTTGAAATTTATGTGTTAAGAATGTTCCCACAAGTATTCAACATAATCACATACAACGTGTGGATAGCCTTATTGGTGTTGGTGATCAATTCCGTATCAACTCTCACCCTGTGTTTTTCGGACCAACTCATCATCATGGGCAGTATAGCGTTGGGCAACTACTTTCAATCATTTAACGACCGCATGAAAATGTGTAAGGGAAAGGTACGGATACTTAAATTGAAGTTTTGTTCGACAAAATTATATTTTTGAGACATTGAAGTTTAGTTTACTTAAAATACATCAATCAAGAAATCTATTATGATCTTGAAGAGTAGAATAATGATTTTCACTGAGAATAGTAAGATAAAGTTTAAGGTATAGGCACTGACTTATAGATATTATCGCAGTGGCAAACCCCGCTGTTAAGCGAAAAAAAAATTCTGTAATATGCTGTAATATTATATAGCTGCGCTATATTAGATTATTTTTTAAACACAAATGAGGTGCATGTGCATACATATCTATACAATTTTAATTTTTAACCTTTCAGTTCTTATTACAGTATAAAATATTTTTTTAAATAAATATACTTACATGTCTCGATTATGAAAAAATAAATGAGAATAAAAAAATGTCGCGACATATTAGTATATTTTATGTAGTACTGTTTTGTGTTCTTTCGTGCGTATGCTTACAGAAATTAACTTCCGACCAATGGAAAACTTTAAGGGTCGATTACACACGACTCTGCAATTTGACCAGATCGCTGAACGATTGTTTATGCCATTTACTATGCGTTTCTCTACTATTGCATTTATACATAATATGCGTGGAAATGCACCAGGGTGTCTTGTAAGTTAATATTTTTATTATCATAAACTTAAATTTAAAAATTGAACTCGTGTATAAACTGCTAATTGTATTGGCGAAGACTGAGTTTCAATTTTGTAAGGTTTACGGAGAGGGTATTTTGAAAAATAAAATAAAAGCCAAAGTGCTTATGTTGTGTGTACTTAAGATATTTGTGGATGGAACTAAGCACATAAGCGTATCCGTAAGCTTATTTTGATCATTTGATTATTGATAAACTAACCTAAGGATCAACACAAAATATATTTGAATAAAAAATATTATAAAATATTAATTATTTAGAGAAATAAACGAAAATAACAGTTTGGGTCATTACGTTCATGCCATACTTTCATTTTTGGTTTCTTCATTGCGAGGATGTTTATTATGTCTGTGTTCCGTTAACGTATATGAGAACAGTAAATTACCAAAAAGATCACTCTATGATATACCACAGCAGTCGTACTGCAATGAAGTGAGTTCAATCGTTCAGTGTCTAATAAGCAATGAAAACGTATCTACGTTAAATTATATTAAAACATTTTTTTTAGGTGGAATTTTTTATGTTGCAAATACAAAAAGATCATGTCGGACTCACTGGAAGTCATATGTTTTTAATGACCAGAAGGTTTTTATTAACAGTATGTACAATTAACTATGGATTTATTTTATTCGTTTAATATGCCTACTTAATACTAGGAGTCGTAGTCATACACGGGTATTTTTTACTGATACACGTGTATTTAATACCCGTTCCCCGTGTATTTAATACCATCTCGTATGTATTACCCGATAAGTAAATATCAGACACCCGTATAGTTATTAATTCATGGTAATTAAAGGTATATTATATAATTATTCAAATATTGGTATGAATCTTGGTTGGCTTTCACAGAGATTGGCAATTTTTTTTAAACTAAGTGGATATTTCACTCTTATAAATATGTTTTTAACTTAAATACTTTATTATAGCTACTTATAATTACTTAATATTTTGACTTATTCTATCATAATTTAAATAAAATGTTTTCTATATATGCTATCGCTCCGGCGCATACGAATTGCGTCCCTAAATGTCCGAGTTGCATCCGCGGTTTTGTCACGACTTATCCGAGTTGCGTCCGCGGTTTTCTCGGGCCATGGGTTTTTCAGCAACTGTGAATATTATTTGGTGATAAACTCGTAGATAATCTCGATTATCATCGATATCTTATCTGTAAATACCACCTTAAAATTTATTGTTGAAAATTCATTTTGTTCATGTTAGCATTAGTCTTACTTCGTAATCCATTATATTTTGCACCAAATATAATTTATGCAGATTTTTTAATAAATAATAATAAAATTCATAATACAATTGTTATAAATAAATTTAATATTTAATAATAGAGAAATCTCAGTTATTACAATACAAAAACATGGAGAATAAAATACACGGGTAATGTCGGGTATTTAGATACACGGATAATGACGGGTATTTAGCTACACGGGTAATGCGGGTGAACGGGTATTTACAAATACACGTGTATTTTATTTACACGGACCTTAATCCCGTTTCAGATAAGAACACGTGTACCCGTGTAATTCATTACACGTGTAATGGCGAGCATTACTTAATACAATTTGTTCTAGGTGTTTGGAACGATTGTTTCGTATGAAATATTATTAGTTCAAATGAAAGGATACAATTCTCGAAAAAACACTTAAGAATTCTATATTCGAAGTCATAATATTATTGTTAGTTTAATTGATTATGATTAATCACCAATCTATTAATGTTACCATATACTATGTAAATATTTGTATAAATACTAGAGTCTTGCATTCTTTAAAAATGTGTTGATTTTACTATTAGTGTGATTTAGTTATGATATAGATCAACGGTTCTCAAACTGTGGTACGCGTACCACTAGTGGTACGCGAAAGACTATAAGGTGGTACGCGAAAGGCCGTGATAGAACGGAAATTAAAAATTTGATATTTAACTCTTATATTAATTTAAAAACACAAATACATTTTTATTAATAAATAAATAGTAATTTTATTGTAGTATTTTAATGCCTTTATGTTTAAAATAAATGTATTTTATTATGTAAAGTTTATATGGTTCTATTATTAGTGGTACATTACTGATAATATATTCAAGTGGTACGCGAAAAAAAAAGTTTGAGAACCGCTGATATAGATAATAAATATAGTGTACAATAACAGAATTAACGTTTAGAAATAAGAATTACGATTAATTTGTTTATTCTGTATAAAATTAACAATTATAGCGAATTTGAAAACATTCTGAGTTTATTTATTATTATTGTAATAATAATCTTTGATTAGGACAATGCATCCTTAATACCAGGGCCGACTTTACTTAGGATCGACACGTGCGACGGCACAGGGCAACAAAATCAGAAGGGTGTGTGAGAGGCGTCAAAATTAAAATTTAAATTTGAAATTTAAATTTAAATTAGACGCTTTTTTTTTTTTTTAGTAATTTAAATTTAAATTAAATAAATATATATATATATATTTAATTACATATTTATTATATATTTTATTATATATATTATATATATATATATTTAATTTAAATTTAAATTTCAAATTTAATTTTAATTTTGACGTCTCTCACACATATTTTAATTTTAATTTTTTTTTTTTTTTACTATAGATAAAAAAAAATTACGATGTGTTTCAATATAAATTTTATTATTATTATTATTATTGCAAGTACTTTATCACTTAGCCACTGCATATTACATGTTCATATTAATAATCATAACTCATTCAGTATCCTTCATCTAAAATCAAACACATATTGTACCTGAATAGTATAGGACAGTATAGGTTCTCAACATGGGCGATATCACCCTTCGGTGGCCGTTGAAGAGGTTCTGAAGGATAGTGAACATGTTGTAGGCGATTGGGGGAGCATTGGGCAAGTCTTGGGTAGCAGGATAGTGTTGAGTATAATATGTATTATTTTTACATTAAAACTTAAAACTGAAGAAAATGAAAAACAGTATGCTGAGTTTCGCGCCATGACATATATGCTATTATTTTCAAGCAATATAGTCCTATCCATTTATCTAAAAAATAAACGTGAGTTAAAAAAATATATTTACCTAACAGATAGGTCAACATGCGTTTGACTATCTGTAATTATTTTCAAAGTTATTATTATTTTTTATTTATAAACCTATTTTCTATTTAATTTTCAACTATACGCTTTTCAAGCATATCATTTTTGTTTTTCTTTCTAAGGGGCGTTAAAAAGTATTTTGTTTCTAAAGAAAACGACAACTTGAAAAAGGATAAAAACCACTGGTACAAAGAATTTAGTATCAGTTTTAACAAATACGTTACACCAATGTATAAATATCATATAAATAAACATTAGGTATGTCAATAACATTTACGGGTCTTATTTAAAATTATCAAATATTTTAGACATATAAAACGTATATCTTACCGTAAACATACTACAAAACATTTATATTAATTCAATTTGTAATTTATATATGTGAGTATATCAGTGTATTTCAAATATTTTGAATAAATTATTAAATTATTAAATTAATGTAAAAAGTTTTAATAAAAATATAGTACTTATACAAAACGAAAACAATATAAACACATAATTTAATTAAAAATATTTTTCATAATCATTAAAATAAACTCTGTTATATATCAGTGTTTCCCAAACTAAAGGTTGCAAAATATTTTTGATGAGTCACATTAATAACAAGAAAAATATTTAAGCTAACAAAATATAATTATAATTAACAGAATTGAGTTATTCTGCATTACGTCAAGGTATATAATAATTCCTTATAATAAAATGATTATTAATTTTATTAAATTAAACCATATTAATTTTTTTTTTTTTTTTTTTAGATTCATCTCCAAACACGTTCTACCAAAAGGACATTTATGGGCTGCCTTAGCATAAAGCTTGGGAAACATTGTTCTATACGATAATATGCGAATATACGTAGGTGCTATGACAAATAATGAAATAATGAATGATATTTAACTATCACATATTAATAATAGGATACTATTTTTGAGAAGCACTTTCAGGATTCAAAATCACTCGCAAAGCCCAACCCCACATTGATTTGATAATTGATTTATCTTCGAGTTTAATTATTAAACCACCTTCTGGCTTTTGACTCCACTGCAAAAATAATAAACCATAATAATATGAAAATAGAACATAAATACGTAAATTAAAATTTCATAAAACTATTTACCTTGAGTTCTTTTTGTGTATCCAACATAACAATGGACGCAATTTTCAATTTGTCCAAGCATGCAGAGCTCAGTAAATTATCCTCGGGCCATTGCAAAACTATTGGATAAATTATCGTAGAAACGTACCCTTGAGTGTACCTTGATGTTAATAAATATTTATTAATACATAGATATGTAATGGAAAAAATTAAGTGACCTTAAGACATAGTGCAACTATGTAATCTAACCATAAGTGAGAGTTTTGCGTATCATTTTGACACTTTGGCCATGGTGTGCTGTTGTAAATCGATTCACCGTTAACGGATAACCATTGGCCGATCTGTAATAAGCGTTCTTCATGCAATGGCGGAATCATGCCATCACTAGTTGGGCTTATGTTTAATAACAGATTACCTGAAAATTCAAACCAACTTATTCGAATTCATTTTTATATATATTATATATTATTTTACGGCGCACCTCCAAAGCTAACTGTTTCCACCAACTGGGCGATTAGATTTTGAATGGTGTACACATCTAATGCTCGAGCATTTTTTCTGTAGCCCCACGAATACTTATCGATCGTCATAGCGTTTTCCCATTTTCTGCCAACTACCTTTCCTAAAATACGATTTGTATAGGAAAAAGTCACGTAATCAAATCTTTTCAAATCAACGCGTTACCTGGTTGAAACCTGTCTGCACATGTCAAAAATCCACCATGCTTACATAGCGTATCACCTCCCCAACGGTCGTTCACAACGATTGTGTCTTTCACGGGGCTATCGTTGTACAACCAAGCGAGAAAATTCAACGAATCCCAATAAGTGGCTGGTGCTTCCCATTCGCCATCCGACCATATGACTTCTGGCTTATAATTGTTCACCTAAAGCACAATAATATTGCAATATCGGTAAAAAAATGGAATGTTGTATTCAATGTGCCGTATTTGATTTACCAATTCGTAAAGTTCCGGCAGAACTTTCTCGGTCACAAAAGTACGGGTAGTTAGATTGGACTGTTTGTCTTGCATCCAAAGCGGGTTAAACCACTCGTATAACGAATGGTAAACACCAAACCTAGTTGAGTTTAAACTTCTCACGGCTCTGCTCAGTTCTCCTATTTTCCATGTGTAATGTTCATCGGTTAAAAAATCAAATAAAATATATAAATATTACGATACACAAACCTACTAGATCTCTGTGTGGTCCGACGTCTACGGAGTTCCATCCAAACGCTCTTTTTGACGGCCACATCGTGTATCCTTCGTGGTGTTTAGTGGTCAGTACTACGTACCTGATTAGTAAAAAGTAAAATCCGACCAATGTTCAAGTTTAGGACAAGTAGGATTATAAAAATCTATCGACTTATTAATTACTTTGCCCCGGAGTCTTTGATTATGCTAGCCCATTGCATAGGGTCGAAGAACTCCGCAGTGAACTGAGGACCGAACTCTTGGTACGTAAAACCTGGCCTGTAGTTTTTCGTCATGAAATTTACGTAAGATGCTCCTTTCCTGCCTATATTTATGAGTAAAGTAAGTAAAAATTATAAATAATATTATATTTATATCTTTTAAATATTATAAGATATTTATTATTGCGTTTCAAATGTTATTTTTTTACCCACGACATGGTGTAATTTTTATAAAATCATAATTTTAATATTTATTAATTAAAATGTTATATATGAACGTATTCATAATTAATATAAGTAATTATACTGTGTTGTTATTATATTATGTAATATATCTAGAAAATATAATTTATGGTTTGACATTTATATCAATTCTAAACATTAACTGTATATGATTTTGATGTTAAATTATTTTAAGAATTATAACACTTTATTTTATACGACTGAGCAGTACTACTAATAATTAATGTTTAATTTTCACGGAAAGATGTAAGATTACATTTTTTAATGAAATATTTTTGAATTAACATAATATTTTCTCATATGTTAGTGAAAATCTGTGAAAATAATTTTGAATGTAGTTTTAATTTTATAGCTTAAATAAAATAATCATTAATATTCTGTAAAGTACGTAAGGACAATAAGCTGATTAGTAATTTCATTTTATTGGGTATTTATATGAATACTTATTTAGAATTGTTGATACAACTTTTTATGGACTATAATTAAAATTATTGTTTATTTTCATAGTTCTTCATACTGTTTTATACTCCTATATTAATAATCAAGTATTTATAAATTTAACTTTTCCATACATGCACAATACTAAATATATCATTATATGCATGAAAAATAAATAATAAAATAAAACCTATCTTTCTCCAACGTTTCTCAACAGCGAAAAAGACTGTTACTTTTCCATATTTAAGTATAAAGCGACGGCGGAAAGTTTGCCACGAATTCACTGCTATATATGTATAAATGTTTATATTTATAATTTAAAGTTATATTTCTGTATTTCTCATTTCATATTAATATTATAACGTGTTCAATGTATTAGTAGTTGACCAAAGTAATTATTTTCTTGGTTTATTCTTTTTTAAAAGACCACCCACCCCCATTTTTTCATAAATCATGTTATCCAAATATATCCCCTTCACGCCGCTACTGTAAGTATATATATTAAATAAATATAATTTAGATATTTTGCTATGTATTTGTAAACCATGCCCCATTTTCTTCTATTCCATTGAATTAATTACGACTGTACAGACCTTATATGGTGATTGTGACTTATTCGTTGCTTAGTTGGCAAAATGTGAAAATTAAATTTCATAGCATGATGTTACACGTTTTGTCATTTTGTCTTATTGTAATTCTAATCGTATATATATACTCAGGTGAAAGTTTTCAAAAATGTAAGCCATGGCGCTGAATCTATAATTCATATGGTCGAGGAAGACGCGTTTGTTAAATAAACATTTATACTATTTCTGTGGTAATGTGATTGTGGTATAATGACTAAATGATCAATAAATGTAAAATGTTTTAAATGAAACCCATATTAATTATTTGGTTGGAAATTGGTGTCATAGTTCTGAAACATCGTAATGTGTACCTACGTACGATTATCGTGACTCAAATTTGTTGATATTTTGTGACAACTCACAATTAATATAAAAATTTTAAAAAAAAATTGTTAAGTTTACCTGTTTTATCTTTGTACTGAATTCGTATACCGTATATGTACTTCTGTGAAACGCACGTAAGTATATATAGTAACGTACGCACGTAAGCATAATACGTGTGTATATACCGGTCGGCTACAGAGAGCATATATGTATATGTTACGGGCAAAGTATACAATTTGGGCATTTTATACATTGTCCGGACAGTATATAAAATGCCCTTCGTATATTGGGCAATATAAATAACAGATGATATGATTTAATGAAATATGATAAATCAATGAATAATGACATATATTTATATTATTGATTAATTCATCTCAGTAGAAATAATTGATTGTACCACGAATCCTTTCTTGGCTGTGCTTCCTTTTCTTTTACATGATTTGCAACTATTTAAGTATAGCATAATCATATCTCTGGTAATATTTTTATATTTTGTATTTATCTCATGTTTCATCCTGTTTCGTCCACCATGTCTAATCAATAAATGAACCTTATGTATAACATCAAATAAATCTTCATTATGTATATAATATTTAATTTCGTTGTTTTCAGATACTGGTACAATTAACTTATTAACATCAGAAACTTTTAACACGTAATATTTTTTTAAAAGTTTTAATCTAAAAAAAAAAATAGCACCAGCATTAAAATTGATTGGTGATCATTAGGATTCGGAAGTTGATGCATTTGGCATTTTTTTTTTTTTTTTTTGGAACTTTTTAGATAATGTTCTCTTGGCCACAAATGTGTTTCTATAGAATGTGAATCCGAACAACTAATTTTTATTTTACATTTTTTCGCATTTTTTGGTGTTTATTACTTTTTAAGTCATTTTTTGACTTTTTTATTAATTTTTACTGATTTCACACTAGTTCACTAGTTATTGTTTCTTGTCGACCATTATGCCGATAACTTAAAATTTGTCCGATTTTATCTCGCCGATTTCATTCTTAGTTGTCGTATATCGTGAATATTATTATACCTACATTTTATTAATTTTTCCTAATATTCGATTAGTATACGATTTTATCTCGTCAATTACAGTCATCGCCTCGTTGCCATGTTACAGTGAATAATACCTATTATATTTAAATCTTATTATTTTTTTTTGTAATATTTTCAAAATGACGAAAATTAAAAAGTCGGTTAATGCTCGTCTGTGTCTCCCAATCATTTCAGTGGACGTATAGAGAGAAGTTTTTCCTAATGTAAATATTTATAAACAGATAATCGTCATTCATTTACTTTTGATAACATCAAATACACTCTAATTTTACAATAGAATGATTTTTATTTTTGAGTAATTTGTAAGCTTTAATAAATTTATAAAACAAATGTTTATAATTATTTTATTTCATATTTCAAGGACATTTGTTATCATTTTTATGTCATATTTTGAATAATTTGTAAGTTTTGATAAATTTATATAAAATTTTATAGTAAAAAAGAGTAAAATATTTATAAAATTGTGTTTTTATTAATTTAAAACAAATATTTGTCATTTTAAGTCATTTTTATATTATATTCACATCTTTTTATAGGTAATTTTTTAATGTTTTTAAGGTCATCAACTTCCGAGCCCTAGTGATCATACATTTCGTTTCATAAGCGTTTAGAAAAATTGTATTGATCATTGGTACAACGGTACAATTACAGTTAAATAGTGATTTAAGTACTTTGTACAATTAAATAGTCTTAATTATGTAATTGAAATTTTTTAAAGAGTGTATTCATGAACCATTATTAGAAAATATTTTAACCAGACAAAAACTTTTTTTTTTTTAAAAAAAAAATATGACTTTATTTTGAAATATTACAATCTATACAGGGTGTACAATAA
This sequence comes from Sipha flava, assembly GCF_003268045.1. NCBI lineage: Eukaryota > Metazoa > Arthropoda > Insecta > Hemiptera > Aphididae > Sipha > Sipha flava. Next base: position 11,101 of record NW_020273306.1, read on the forward strand.
GTAATAATTACGGTGAAAAGAAAGAAAAACTATGAACTAATGATGACATGGTAGGAAATCTCTCATTAGAGACACCTAGTGGCTTTACAATAACATTTACAATTTATTACAATGATTTAATTTAAGCAATTTATAAAATTTTTAAATCGCGGCACCAGTTCCGCTTGAGTCGTCTAGTTGGATTTTCGGGTAGTGCTGGTGTAGCAAGGTCCTTGATGAGTTGGTTGGGGTTGGATAGAAGTTTTGCGTGGAAGCGTTTGTAATATAGAGTGGCTGTATGACAGAGCGGATCTTGAGATCGGAGTTTATAATGTTATTGGAGACATACCAGAGTGCTCCTGTAATTAGACGACAGCAAATATTTTGGAAGGCTTGAATGGTTCTTTTGTTTGATTTTTTGGCAGAACCCCATACTACCACCCCATATGCCCAAAGTGGTTGTATGAGAGTTTTGTATAATAATATTTTAATGTTTAATGTTAGGTACACGACATCAAAATATTCTCGGTCGGGTGGTGCTGCTGAGTGCCTGCCCTTAAATGTTAAATTCTGTTATTTTACATTACATTAACTATCAAATTTACCCATTGTACATAATGTTGTATAGATTGTAAATTACTTAAATATATAAAAAAAAAAAAAATGTTAGGTTTGAGCGTAGGAGTGGCCTTAGTAGGTGTAGTCTTGAATTCAGCTTTTTGCTTTTATTCATGAGGTGAGATGACCATGTTAGTCGTCTGTCAATTATCAAACCAAGATATTTAACTTCGTTTGAATGAGGAATTATAATATTATTCATTGTTACTGGAGGACAGTAATGAGGCCTAAGAGAGAAGGTATTTAAGGAAGACTTTGTTTCATTTATTTTTATTCTCCATTTAACGAACCATTGAGAGAGGATGTCAATGTGTGTTTGTAATTGGCGACTTGCAGTGGTATGATCTGTGGCCGTAGAGAGGATTGCGGTATCGTCTGCATAGGTTCCAAGGATAGTATTTTCAGATGTAGGCAGATCTGATGTGTAGATAGTGTATAGAAAAGGAGCAATGTCGCTGCCTTGAGGGACCCCAGCTGCAATAGGAAATTGTTTCGAGTGTTCGAGGTTGTGGTGGACCTTGAATGTGTGGTTGTCTAAATATGATTTTAATATTAGGTAGTAGGGGGCAGGAAAAAGAGTTTTTAATTTGAAAAGTAGTCCATCATGCCAGACAGTGTCGAATGCTTTGGCTACGTCCAAAAATAGTCCGGCACAGTATTTTTTGGTTTCTAAGGCAGTTGAGATTGTGTCTGTGACCCGGTGTAACTGGTGGATTGTGGAGTGATTTGTACGAAAGCCGAATTGGAAGTTGGGTATGTTTTTATTTACTGTTGTTATATGAGAGAGGCGCTTTAATAGTATTTTTTCAAGAATTTTGCCAAGCACTTGTAGAAGACTTATGGGCCGGTACGAAGAAGGGTGTTTGGGTGGTTTGCCAGGTTTGAGTATTGTCACGATAACTGATGATTTCCAAGTTGATGGAAAATAAGATAGTCGTAGAGTTGCATTATAAATATGAGCGAGAAAGATTATTGTTTTTGCAGGAAGATTTTTGATAACTTTGTTAGTTATGAGATCGTGACCAGGAGATTTTCTGTTGGCCAGTTTTTTTATTATACCACTTATTTCAGCTGGTGAGGTGGGTTTGGCGGGTAGTGCCATAGGTAATGGAGAGTAGAGTGATTCAGCGACCGTCTCTAGGTGCAGAGGTGGTGGTGAGATTGAATGTGGAACGAATGCTGATGATAGTCCCTCAGCTAGTGTGTCCGCTTTTTCCTTGTCAGTAGTTGCTAGAGAGTTGTGTGGCCGGCGAAGAGGGGGCGTGATTTCCTTTATTCGAAGAATTGATTTAGTTTTGCGCCAGAGAAAGCCGTTTTTTAGTGATAGATTTTGTAGATAGTTTTTATATGAGTCATTTTTGTGTATTTTTAGCAGTGATTTAAGTTTGTTTGAAAGCATGTTGTATCTTGTCTTGTCGTCTGGATAGTGGGTTCGCTGCCAGGTAGACCTTGCTCGACGTTTCTTAGCTAATAATTGCCTTAGCTCTGGGGTTAAATTATTAGTTGGGCTCTTGCTTGGTCTCTGGGTTGAAGAGTCTTTAGCTGCATTTTGTATATTGTTGGTAAGTAAATTGATTGCGCTGTCAATATCAGCTGATGATTTTAACTTTACATTAAGTATAGTTTTTTTTGAAAGAATATTTCTGAATGTGTTCCAGTTTGTGATTCCAGGAGTGATAGTTGGTCGATTTTGTTTCAATAGGGGTTGTGCTCCTATGTGAAGAAGAACTGGGGTATGATCAGACGTTGGATCGTTTAGATTTGTAACGTGTGTGATAAAACGATTTGGCATGTTAGAGATGAAGAAATCAATGGTGTCTGGATGACGATTAGTATGAGTTGGCCAATAAATCGGAGTGGTGCTTGATAAAAGTTTGAGATGTTTTTGTGTAACAAGGTTGTGTAGCGCGCGGCCCCGGGTGTTGGTGGAATTGCTCCAGGTTTGATGTTTGGCATCGAAATCCGCGCCTATAATATAGCTATGACTGAGAGATTGAAGAAGAATGATGAGTTAAGGTATAGGAAATGGTATTCCTGGAGGAAAGTAACAGGATGCTATAGATATAGGTACCGAGTTTATTTTTAAGGTTGTACTAGCTGATTGGATATTAATGCTCCTATGTGGTAGCAGGGGGGAGTGTTCGATTCGGTTGGAGATTATAAGTGCAGCTCCACCATGCGCCGTTCCGTCTGGGTGATCTGCTCTAATTATTTCATATCCGTATATTTTGAGTAAAGAAGATTTTGTAAGATGAGTTTCAGAAATAAGTGCGATTTCGATTTTTTTTTTCATTGAGTACGATTTGGAGTTCATTCAGGTGTTGGAGGATACCGTTGGCATTCCATAAGAATATGGTAAGTGGTTTTATGTTGTTAGTTGACATTTTTAATGAGTTTTTCTATGACAGTGGTAAGTAGTGACACAAGTGGATTGATTAGCGCTTTTAGATCATTTATAAATAAAGACAGTTGAGTTGTGAGGTCTTGGTTTTGATTTGGGTTGTTAGTTTGGGGTTGAGGAGAAGATTCTTTATTCAGTGGAGGAAAACTCTGTGAGTACGTTGGACGATGAAGATCTTGGTTAATGCCTTTTGAGGTTTGTTGGTTATTGTTCCTGGTGTTGTTTTTAGATTGTGCTAATTTTTTTTTCAAGTCAATGTGAGTTTTGCACTCTTTATAGTTAGCCGGGTGACTACCGTTGCATAATGTATAATTAGCAGGGGTGCTCCGGTCCTTAGTGCAATCTATTGATTCATGTTCTAAGCCACATTTAACACAACGAGGAGCGTGATTGCAATATTTGCAGGTGTGACCGTATGTCTGGTAACGAAACAAAAATTTAGTAACAATTTAAAACGAAAAGTAGTTGATGATATAATTATTAGACCATCAAAGATATTACATAGTGAATTGAAAAATTATGATATTGAAAATATAACTTCTAGGGATGTTTTAATAATAAAAATAAATATACATAATGCTCGATAAAATATGCCTGATAAAATAGAAGAAAAATAATCAAAACGCAATTTACGTACTCACAAAAAATACACGGGATGAAATTTAAATAGACCCAAAAAATATTCGGGACGCAATTTACAGTTACCCAAAACACTTAGGCATATAAAACTGTCCGATTACACCTGTTTCCCAACGGGGGAGAAATTCCTTCATAGGAAGGAATTTAGATACTTCGTGAAGGGTTATTTTAGTAAAGATGAAATTGTGAGAAAGATATTTTTTTATCAAAATATTCAATGTGTAAATGACTACTGTAAAATAATTTTAAATGTTGTGATTTACCTCTTATATAGTTTATCTCATATTACTGTTTTTATTGTTTTTAATAAAACCAAAAAAAAAACCTTTTTTAAATTGATGATGGAGCATAAGATTTTTGAAATTTTACAAATAGGGCGTGAAAAAAAATATTGGAAAAAAACTGATATACATTATAACGTAAAATATTAAGTACATGCACCTATATGTATTTAGTTATAGCGTTAATATATTGTACGTACTAAATTATAATACAATATTATAGTTGCTTTGGTTCGTTCAAACAAAATAAAAATAACATTAAAAGGCTCTCCCCTCACTTTTATCAACAATTTGGTAAAGCGAGCCACCGAATCGAAAATTTAATAAGAGCATGCGATTGCTCATTTCTATAAAAAATTGAAATTATGCCACTAATGTGGTTCTTAAGTCTAATACAGTTACAGTTGTGTCATGTATGGTACCTAATTTGAACAGGCACGTTGTTAGTTTTAAGATACCAAGAAATAAATATGTTGAATCAAAAAAAAAAATTGTTTTTGTAACTGAAGAACTTTTGTATTAAAAAAAAAAATAACTAAAACTAATAAAAGTGGTGAACTCATTATAATAATAATAATTGATTAATTTAAAAACAATTATAGATATAAAAATCCATATTACTTGGTAATAACGAGGAAATGGTATAAATGTAAAAAAAAAATAAAAAATAAATATGCTATGAGAATTTTTGAGGAAAATAATTTACACCGAAATTGAAACACATTTAAACTGATTTAAAATACTAAAATAATGTCTCTACTTATACTCATATATATGTAAGTATATCCAGAGCCGTATTTAACGGGGGGGCAAGGGGGGCAATTGCTCCGGGGCGGCAAATTTTGAGGATCAACATAAAAAAAATATATATTATTATAATTTTTCTTGTATGACCATTGACCGTATAACTATAATACATTATTATTTCGTTCATAAATACCACGAAAAAGCCGCGGTCTATCGCTGCATGTCACAAGGCGATAAGAATTAAGAACTTGTACTAGTTGTACTGTTATCGTATAAACTATTTTCGATATTCCTGTACGTTTTCCTCGAAAATAGTTGGGTACAACTATGTATATCAATATATCATATTTTATCTCGATAATCGGCACATTACACTGTTAGATGTGCAAACATTTTTTTCAGTTCGACGATTTTTTTTTTTTTTTGACAGTTGAAATATTATTTTCACAACAACAAGAGTTATGTGCATTAATAATATTAATATAAAGTAGGTAATAATATTTTCACAACAACAATAATGCCAGACAAACGAATTAGATTAAGCGGCGCAGCATTCAAAAAGGCGGCAAAAGAAAAACTAGAAAAGACCGATAATATGCTTAGAAAAATTCCAAAACTTCATTCATATTTTGCTGCTACAAATCCGGGAAAAGTATATTACGTTGTCGTACTTTCATACCTAAATTATACCATTTTATTTCTTAATACTTTACTCACGTATAAATATAATATTATGTAATAGACGGAATCGGAATTAAAGAAATATAGTCCAAAAAACATAGATAAATAGGAAATAATTTAGATGGTGCTTATGAAGTTCAAACTAATCAGGTGGACGTTCAAAATGACAATGAACACGCAGAAGAAGGGACTTCGGCAAATGAACGACAGGTATTGTTGAAAAAAATATTAATTTTGATCGGCACCTACTGATTATTTAATGTTACAATTTTTTTTTTTTTTTTTATGAATTTTTGTTATAAAACATCAAATGAATAATAATTAATAATATCATATGAATAATCAGCTAAACAATTTTATTCTTAATGCCAATTAATTTTTGAGTATAAATTTTAATATATAATATCTTTTATTCGATACGGAGCGTGGACCGTTATTCGTCGACCGTTAAAAATATACTGTTAATTTATTAAAAACCATAAAACTATTTTTTTTGTTATTTTCATTCAAACAGTTTTAAAATCTCAATTATTTTTTCTACATAACCTAGCAAAAAAGTCAACTAATACAGATCTATTTTCAAAATTTAAATCGGGTCACTGGAAGTAACTAAATAAATCATTCTTTTTCGTACCGATTTTGAAAACGAAAAAAAAATTCAATAACTAAATTCAGTGACTTGTGCATGCGCTATGAGGTTGTTCTAGGAATTATTAGTCGATTGGTTATCGTAGTCGTTATCGTGATAATGACCATCATTAGCCGGTGCCCGGCTGAACGATTGCGGAATCGGAAACTGATACAGAAATGTTTACCGTGACTCGTTTATTTGCTATATTGTACTATAATATATAATATTTTAGACTGACTAATCATTGGCTTTTGGATTTTGAAACGACAGATATACCTATTATTTATTAAATAATAATTATGTAGTTAATCGATATAGGTATGGTTATAAATTTATATTTTAATGAAATGTATGAACATATCGTTATATTCGGAATATTCCTAAATTTTTTTTTTTTTTTTTTGTACGATTCCCAAATTAGACCCGTGATTTATTTGCATTTTTTTCCTATTATAAATTTTTATTTTAAAATTGTTTTTTTTTACTAAATTTAGACTGAAATCATCAAAAGTTCTTTTCATAACGTTGGTCATGCATCACAAATTCCTTTATCCGACCCAGCAAAATGGAACTTCGTTTCAGATTCTATTAACTTCCTACTTGAAAACCCTCCAAAGTTAGACTTACAAAAATTACCATTCGAAAAAACAAAAAGAATAATTGGCAATACAAGTAGATGCCTAACTCCTGATAATTTTATGAGAAAATTACAAAACGGTGAAAAAAGAAATTAGAGATTGGATTGTATATTCTCCGTTCAAAAACGCGCTGTTTTGTTATCAATGTTTACTTTTCTCACCAAAATCAACGGTTTTTGGAAATAAAGATGAAGGATTTATAAACTGGAAAAAGTGTAATGAAATTTTACAAGAACATGAAACCAGTAAAAATCATGCTGAATCAGTGAAAATTTTGTTTTCTCGAATTAAAAAGAACTATAATGTGATTGATATAGAACTAAAGAAAGATATTGAAAATCAGACTTCTTGTTGGAAAAATGTTTTACATAGAATAGTCGAGTCAATTTCCTTTTTAGCATCGAGAGGCTTAGCTTTTAGAAGAGACAACCAGACTTTTGGTTCAAAACAAAATGGTAATTACTTAGGTTACTTAGAACTTTTGGCAAAGTTTGATCCATTTCTTTCTGCACACATAGCCAAATATGGAAATAAAAGAAAAGGAAATGTGTCCTATTTGTCATCAACTATATGTGACGAGTTCATAATGCTGATGAGTAATACTATACTAGACCAAATTGTATCGGAAATCAAAGAAAGAAAATATTTTTCTCTTATAGTGGACTCGACTTCTGATATAACAATACATGATCAGCTCACAATTGCAGTACGGTATATAACAAAAGAAGGCAAGCCTGTAGAACGTTTTCTTGGTTTTATGTCCTCTGTAGGACATAAAGGAACAGATATAGAATTGGCAATACTTAAAAAATTTTCAGAACTTAACATAAATTTGAAATACTGCAGAGATCAATCTTATGACAATGCGTCTAATATGTCGGATATTTATAATGGGTTACAGTCTCGAATTAAAAGTCATTCTACAACAGCATTTTTCGTGCCATGTTCGGCGCATTCTTTAAATTTAATAGGGTCTAATGCCGCTGACACTACTCAAGAAGGAACAATTTTCTTTTTTAATTGCCAAGCGATTTACAATTTTTTTTCTGCATCAACATATAGATGGAATATTTTATGTGAAATAATTAACAATAATTCAGATTGTGTTCAGATAAAAAAAATGTGCACAACTCGTTGGTCTTCGAGGTACGATGTTTGTAAAGCAATATTTAATGGATATGAAAAAGTTCTCAGTGCTTTAAAAACTATTCATGATGATGAAGGACAAAAAAAGGAAACTAGACATGAAGCCTCTTCTATTTATAATAAAATTAAAAGTTTAAATTTTTGTTTCATGATTTGTATGTGGACGCCTATACTTCAAAGATTTAATGCGACAAGTGTAACTTTACAATCTATTGATATTGATTTAGTCACAGTTGTAACATTATACAAATCATTGGAAACATATTTAGAAGACATTAGACAGTTGGCTATCAGTAGCCGTAGTGTCAAGTTGCCCGTAGTGATCCTACTCCAAATCGCGCGTGTTTAAAGTTAATTTCAATGAATTCCATTAATAAAAATGCTTCACCTCAAGACCTCAACCTTCCTGATACTTCAAAGAAAAGAACTAGCAGTGTCGCTCTTACACCTCCTCACACTAGCAAAAACAGATTCTCGCCACTACTAACTCTCCAAGACACCGGTGATATGAACAATACTACAGAAAACGACAGTACTCAGCAACCACAGGTCAGACCTAAAATTCCACCTATTTATGTTTATAATATTTCCGATTACGAAAACTTTCATACTTCTTTAGCAAATATAACATTTGACAATTTCTCCATTGTAAATATAAAATCTGCCTTAAAAATTAATTTAAACTCGATAGACGACTATAGAACCGCCACTAAACTTTTCGATGAATCCGAAATCGAATACCACACATACCAACTTCCTGAAAATAAACAACTATCGGTAGTAATTAGAAATCTTCCTGTAAACATATCGGAAGCTTGTATTTATAACGAACTTCAAGAACTTAAATTTGAAGTCGCTTCTGTCACACGCCTACAAAACCAATTCAAATCGCCAATACCAATCGTAGCAGTATTATTGTCAAAATCATCTAATGAAATATTTTCCTTAAACAGACTTTTACATTGCGTAATGATAGTAGAACCACGGAAACTCTCTAAGGATATTCCACAATGTACAAACTGTCAAAGATTTTCCCACACCAAAAAGTTTTGCCATTTACCATCTAGGTGTGTCAAATGTGCAGGTGGCCATCATTACAGTCAATGTCAGAAATCATTAGAAGTTCCTCCAAAATGCGTTAACTGTGAAAGTAATTACCCGGCTAACTATAGAGCGTGTACTTTTTATAAGGAGATATTAAAACACAAAAATAAAAATAAAACTAGTACAAATCTTATTCATAGCTGGAATTATTCAAACACAAAACCTAATGAAAATACTCAAAATATATATTCAAATAAAGATAACACTAATAAGCAGTACACGTACGCCTCTGCATGTAACAATAATCTTAATAACAGCAAATCAACCAAAAACACAGATAACGATAATGATTTTAAGAAAACTCTATTACCACTAATTACCACGTTTGTTACTCAATTAATGCAAAAAATAATTGCAAATCTCCCAGCTATCATAAACAGCTTAAACTTAAATACAAATGGATCTCCATAATACTTTATTATTAAACTGGAACGCCAACGGTCTAAAAAATCAAAGAAATACATTATTAGCTTTTCTTAATCACCACAACATCCATATCGCATGCATTACCGAAACTCACTTGTCGCATACAGATAAAATACAATTCCCAGGCTACAAAATATATCGCGCTGATCGTATTACACAATCTCGTGCCATGGGTGGAGTGGCTATCCTAGTACGTAACAAAATCAAACAACAACAACTGCCTTCACTTGCCCTGACGTACCTTGAAGCCGTAGCAGTTTCCATTAATATAAACAATAAATATATAACGTTCGTCAGTGCTTATCAACCTCCTAGTCGTCAAATGCTTATGGCAGACTATGAAAAAGTCATGAGCTTTGATAACTCAGTTATAATTGCCGGTGATTTAAATTCTAAACACATTAACTGGGGCTGCCGTGTTACAAATCCAAATGGCTCTAAACTACAAGCATTCATAGAAAACACACCTTTTTCAATATCAGCTCCAATTACTCCTACTTACTTCCCTACTGATATAAACCGCTTGCCGGACATATTAGATATCTTAATAATTAAATCTGTCCCATTTGCATGTGTACATGAACCTCTCATCGAACTCGACTCGGATCACATACCTGTTAAAATAACGATTAGTTCACTCTCTCTCTTCAGCCGTACAAACAACTCATTACTGAAAGGTAAAACAGACTGGAATAGATTTTCTAACCATGTACAATCTAATCTGAAGATACCAACAAGTATACCTACCACTCAAATAGCAGAACAAACAACCGATCATCTGACGGACGTCATAACAGAAGCCGCTCAGACCTGTTATAATTCCGTACCGCAAACTATACACCGTCCTGGCTACTTACCACACTTCATATCTTCACTTATTTGTCGTAAACATTTAGCTGGGCGCACCTGGCAAAATCATAGGAACTCTACAGATAAAAAAATACTAAACCTACTCACTAAAAAAGTTCAAGTAGCTTTACAAAATTACCGCGTATCCTCATACAATAGTTATTTGTCAAATATGCGACCGGGTGAATCAAACTTGTGGAAAGCAACAAAAAGGTTATTAAACCAAGATATCAACACCATTCCCCCTCTTCGCACCGATGCAAAACTTGTCATATCCGATCAAGAAAAATGTGATGTTTTTCAAACATGCTGTTCAATACCTTTTCTTCCAACCATATCTGTAATCCAAGCAACGAACAAAGAGTAAAACACACTTTAGATCTACCAAATTATGAAGTTCAAAATTCCATTAATTACGTAACGCCAAATGAAATCAAACAAATTATTAAAAATCTTCCGAACAAAAAATCACCGGGTCACGATAAAATTACAAACCTTATGCTAAAAAAATTACCACCGAAAGATCTAGAGTTTATGGCTTCATTATTTAACTCATTATTGCGACATGGTTACTTTCCATTCAAATGGATAGTTGCAACCATAATACTAATAAACAAATCAGGGAAGGACAAATCTAACCCTGACAGTTATAGACCAATCAGTCTCTTATCTTCAATTTCAAAACTGTTTGAAAAAATAATTCACACTAGACTTCTGTTCTATTTAAATGCCATGGACCTCATACCAAAATTCCAATTCGGGTTTAGATCTAATCATTCTACGGTTTAACAATTATTTAGAATAACTGAACATATCAATACCGCATTTGAAAAACATTGTCATACCGGAGCTGTTTTTATAGATATATCAAAAGCATTTGACAAAGTTTGGCACGAGGGCCTGCTGTTTAAACTAAAATCCATAAATACTCCATCTTACTTGTTCAATATTATTAACTCATTTCTACTTAACAGGCAGTTTGCTGTTAAAATAAATAATAACACCTCTGATCTTATGCCTATATCTGCTGGTGTACCTCAGGGCTCTAAGCTTGGTCCCATACTTTTCAACATCTACGTGTATGATATCCCTCAGTCACCTCGTACGAACATCGCCCTCTTTACAGATGATACTACAATTTTCACCGAATCACGTAACATAGAAGCAGTAGCCACAAATCTACAAGTTCATCTCAATACAATATCTTATTGGTGTAATAAATGGCGTATCCAAATAAATGCGTCAAAAAGTATAGGTGTTATTTTCAGTCTTCGTCCTTACCACCCCCCTGCACAACTAATTTTTAACAATGTAAATATACCTTGGAACTCGTCAGTGAAGTACCTTGGCTTGATATTGGATAAACGGCTAACTTGGCAGCCCCATATCTCTTCCAAACTTCAACAGGCATATCAGCGCCTTTCTATGTTATACCCTATCCTCAATAAAAAATCTTCAATACAGAAAAAATGCTCTCTTCTTATATACAAGCAAATCTTACGTCCAATACTCACTTACGCATGTCCGGTCTGGGGGAAATGCACGACCACCCACATCAGAAAAATTCAAATTTTTCAAAATAAAGTGCTACGCATTATTGCAAACGCTCCTTGGTTTATAAGGAACGTAAACCTACATAAAGATCTTCAGGTCCAGGAAATCTTAGGCCACATAAAAACGTCTTCAAAAAACTTCCATACCTCTCTGCTCAACTCTTCTGGCTCACTTCACTATAACCTCCACATACATCCGCCTCAACGTAGATTAAAACGTGGACGTCCGCATGACCTTCTGGTTTAACACCATACACAATACATTGCTAAAATATAAGTTAACTTGTATATATTATTCTATATATTTTATATTATGTTATCTTATACTTTATTTATTCTTAATTATTATTGTATCAGTCACTGTTACTTAATTATAGTCAGCTACGACTCAGCGTAACTACTACCAATGTTATTATTATGTTATTATATTCAATATTGTACATATATAGTATATATTAGTTAGTAATTATATCTTATTAATTATTTTATTCTTATTATTCTAATTAATTATCATGTTAAAATTGTTAAAAATTGTACCATTGTAATCATCAATAGATGTAGATAGCCAAGGCTAGAAACATCTTATTTAAAAATAAAAAAAAAAAAAATAATAAAAGAAGACATTAGAAACAAATTTGACTTTTTCTTAGAACAAGCAAAAATAATGTCTTCAGAAAAATGTTTTTCCTGGGAAATTTCAAGAAAGAAAAAAAGAAAAAGGTTTTTTGATGAAAATGAAACTGCAGATGAAAAAGTATTGGAAAGTTGTCAAAAGATGAAATGTGAAGTATTCATAGTTATAATTGACCGATTAATTATAAATTTATGTGAACGAAAACTAGCTTACACTGAACTTCATAAAAATTTTGGTTTTATATTAGTCATGGAATCAATGGATACAGATAATACACGTGACAGTGCTAAAAATCTAGTAGAATTATATTCAGAAGATCTAGATAGTTCGTTTATAGAAGAAGCAGTGCAATTTAAGTCAATTCTTGGTTTTTTTTCAACACAGGAAAAATCATCATTCATTAAGCTTTTAAAATGTCTCACTGATTCTGCACTATTGTCATCATTCCCTAACGTTGAAATAGCAATGCGTATATTTTGTTGTATGGCTTCAACAAATGCAAGTGGGGAACGATCATTTTCCGTATTAAAACGAATAAAAAATTATCTAAGATCCACTTTAATAGAGGAAAAAATGTCATCGCTTTCAATATTAAACATAGAAGATGATCTTTTAAAACATACTGATTGGTCAGAAATTATCCACCAGTTTGCAACCATCAAATCAAGAAAAAAATTAATATAAAAAAAAAGTAGTAATAAAAAGTAATAAATGATTATAATTTGACACATTTGGTAATTTTTTAAAATTTACATGTGAGATTTAATTAATAATTATAAAATTTAAATATAAGTAAGAATTAGATACTTAAAATATACATTTTATCGATATGAATAATTTGTAAATTTATTGTTTTTGCATATGTAGTATCTTTGCATCCTCTCCGTTTATACGCTACTGACTGTAATTAATAGTGTGGTGAACATAATTTTGAATTGTAATTTTCTTAAAGGCAGCATATTTTAATTTGCCCCGGGGCGGCAATATAGCTTAACGCGGCACTGAGTATATCTAAAAGAAATGATATATAATAAAGCACAATCGTTGTCGTTACTGACGATTTCCTGGGAAATATTAGCTATAATTTGTTACAAATAAAGAAAACTAAATCTTAGAACACCTTTTAACAGCTTAAAATTATAAATTAAAAGAAAAAAATTAGCTATTTGTATTACATACGAATAAAATAAATATTTAATAAAAATTTAGTGCTCTAAATCCGCCTCTGTAATTATCACAGTATGAGATAAAATCCAGACTCTTTTGTAGTGACAGGTCAAATAAAAAATATGCTTGAGTCTAAATAAATATGATGATATTATACAGGGCTCGAAATGGACCGGAACGCACCGGAACGCTGTTTCGGTTCATGACAACATTTTTTTAGCGGTCCGGTTCGTAAAAAAAATACGTTTACCGTTCCGGTTTAAACAAATGTTTTCTGTATCTACCATATTTTGGTAAAATTTAAGCATTTTGCAGAATTGTTTATTGTAAAATATTTAATAAACGTCCAATGACCGTGATGCATAAGTACATTTATTGCTTATCTACACGATAATCGCCGTCCGCCAATAATGTAATTTAGCTTTATTTACACAATACCACCTAATCTCTTTTTTATGCACATATACGTATGTGAATTTTAAAAGTTAAAAATAAAGCATTAGATTGTTTGAATTGTAAAAATATAAAAAATTTAGTATTATCTGTTGATAACATAACTCTTCGCTTTTCCAAACCTTATTCTATAATTTCGAATGGAAAGTCAAAAAAAACCTAAATGTCTAGTTTGAGAAAAAAAATATTTGAACCCAAAAAATCTGACGCTTGTCTTATAGCATTAAAATTACATAAACAATCAAAAGAAAAACAAATAGAAAAAATTTTCGAAATCAAATTATTGAAAGTATTGAAATCAAAGTTCACTATTACTGAAAAAGTTTTTAGAACTATTTATAAAATTGTAAAAACTCAAAGGCCTTTTGTTGATTTACCAAATGAAATAGATAATAGATTAACAAGTTTTAAATAATATGAATATGAGAAACATTTTACACTCTGATAAAACGTCTGTGGATATAGCACTCCACAAAGCATCAGATATGAAAAAAAATGATGTGCCAAAATATAATTTTAACTAAAACAGTATTAAATAAAAGATACAACTTATGTATTTAAAAAAGGTAGTACTTCAGGAAAGGGAAATTATAATTTTGGTGGGTTATAGCTCCAAATCCTATGGTATGTATTAAAAAAAAAAGAGTTTCGGTTCAGAAAATTTTCCATTTTGAGCAATGATATAATATATGCATACATATATTAATAATATGTATATATCCATCACGATTAAAGAGTAAGATTAAAGTATCAAAAGAACACGTGAAGATGTCCATAATTGATTATACTTTAAAATTACTTTATTTTACTTTAGTACATTCTAAGCTTGATTTTGAAAGTCTTGCTAGTTGGTGAAATAGCTCGATAAATTAATTACTTATCTTCACCATACCGTTAGAAAATTGAAAATAATATTTTACAATTGTTGTATCTTTAATTTAAAGAAGGTATATTGAAGCATCATTCTGGTTATTATGTTGTTCGTGGTTTTTTCTTGCAATTATGTTTTTGGATATTCTAATTCTTATAGCTTAATTAAGAAGAACTACATGACTACCGTAGGTATTTATTTTTATGTCTACAATAACCTTAATAATTTTTATTCATCTCTCTTTGATCTAACAAAGATTTTTTGATGTTTGTATATATATATATACAGAGGTCGCCACTTATTGGGCCCATGGTTAATTGACTCATTTGTCTATTAGAATCAAAACGGCTGGGCATGATTTGCACATATATTAACACACAGCAAACAATTCGTCTATTCGACTAACACACCGGTTAATAGGGTCATTTTAAAACAAGATAAATCGAGAAAATATGTACATACATTGAACAAACGTGTTATAAATTCGATTTAAGTTGATACTGAGATGGATCAATACTGACATATAAGTCCAAAATACTAAACTTGTAACCGAGGAGAAAAATATGGTGAAATGCAGTCAAAACGGCAAAAACAAAATGTGTCTGGTGATAGTGACCAAGAGGAACCTAATGAGAAACCACCATAAACTAAACAAATGCTAGAAGCGCTTCAAATTCTACGTAGAGGGATTTAGCAAAGAGGCAATTTTGACATATTCAAGCAACATAAATCCTACGAAGATATGATTATGAAGTTGTCTGAATAAGGGAAAAATCCAATCAAGCTTGAATAAATTTTATCGAAAAATTAATTAGATTACATAAATATTATTTTATTTAATTTTTAATAGAGCAGCTAGATTTTTATTTTTATACTCAATAAATATTTTTTAAGTAAATAAGTTTTTAATTTTAAGCATTTTTAAATTTTTCTTAGTCATTCGCCTTATTGATTCATTCGGTTAATGGACTCAAATGGTCAGGTCCAAAGTGAGTTTAATTAGCGGCGACCATTGTATATACATGTATGATCAGAGTTGATCGCAATACATTTTTTTCTTTTTTTTTCTTTGCAGTCAGTCAGTCGATTACTGATCGTAACATTTTTACTTTAATTATATTTCATACTAATCGGAATTTTTAGAAAAAAAAAATTATTATTATATTAAATACATGTACGTCACCTCTCCAGTTCATCCAAAACCATTCACCGCCGAACGCCGGTACCGAATACACGCCCCAGTGGATGAACACTCCGAACTTCGCCTGGTCGTACCACGCGGGCAGCGGCCTAGCGTCCAAGCTGGTCCAGTCCGGTTCGTACCGCCGGACGTCCGAGGTGGTGGACGTACACGCGGCGAACGCTGCGAGTGCGACGACCGCCGGCAGCCACGCGCAAGTTTCTCGGCAACGCAACATATCGCGCGTGATTCACGTGTACGCTACGTTGATCGCGGGATCGCCAACTGAGCTCGGACAAGCGCGGTCGAGATCGAAACTGAGGGATGTGCGAACGTATGCGAACGCGGACGTTCCGCCGACGTACTGTTCGTACTGTTCGTTGACGAGCGGTACGACGACGGTGGCGTTCAGTGGCGGTGTCTGGTGTGCGACCCGTGTCCGTACGCTGGCCGTGTGCGCACGCGTACACGACACGCGCAAGAACTCGATGCCGAGGACGCGATGTTTGCGCACATGCGGGCCGGACCCGGACATTTCGCCGCGGACCGGTTCGTCGCCGGACCACCTCACCGCCGTACCGTTTCACCGCCGGACCACCTCGCCGTGACGAAAACCTCCCCACGAAATGTGATTAACACCAATAATGTACCTATCATTAAAGATTGATGTACATCAATACTACGGTTATATTTTATCGAACCTCACCACCCGACTTTTTGTATGCGTTCATCCTTGATTGATATTCTTTGAGTTGTGAAACATCAATTCTGATGTGTTTCTCAATTTGAATCGAGTACATTTGATCACCCTCACCACCTCACAATACAATTTGCAGCTTTAATTTTTGTTCGACACTACACCGATTGGTGGCGCATTAAAGGGGGGGGGGAATTTGCCCCTTTCAAAAATCAACTTTTATTATTGATGATTTTTTTTTAATTTTTACACCTCTTTCGGTATTATTAAGTATTTTAAAAAATATTGTTGAGCATCTAATAAGAAATTAAAAAATTATACTATACCAAGTCACCTAGGTAATACTGAAATAGCAAAATAAGTATATTACATTTATTATTCGGTAAGATATAATATTTTCATTCAATGTTTATAATAAAGGCTCGGGTACACAGAACGCGGTATTCACTATAGGGTACATTTAAAAAATTTACAAAAGAAGAGTAAAATTGTACCTAAAAGTGTTTGATGAATGTTAGTATTTATAAAACCAAATAGTTTAGTTGAAGTACGTATATCCTTTTATTGATATTGCTCTAAGGATGCTATAATGTACACCTTCAAGTAATTGTTCAACGGAAAAATAATTTTCTACATAAAAAAGCGTCAAAACTTATTTAAGATCAACAATGGGAGAAAATCTCCTGCTAACCTCTCTGCTAATTCATTAGCAACCCTCAACATTGAAGCTGATTTAACAAAAACTATTAATTTTAATGATATTATTGAAACTTTTGTTTCTCAAAAGTCAAGAATAAACTATAAGCTATCAATTATTTTATCACAGTTAACAAGTTGTTTCCCGACGAAATTATTGATACACGAATTGTGTCCCGACAAAAATTTATATTTTAATATGTTTTACTATTTGTATTTTATTTTATTATCGTGCAGAAGTTAAGGTGTACATATGTCACGTATTATTATAAATATTGAAATAGCAATTCATTTTGTAATTGCCAATGTGTGGTCAACGATAGAAATTAAAGGCTGTCGCTCGCAATTTGATCAAGGTTGGTGGTGAAAAATTCAAGAAATCGGCTTATCAGCAAAATATAAAGATCAATCTTCGGAAATAAGCAAATTTTTAAAGTACATTTTTGATTTGCCATTTCTTTATCCAGATGAAGTAGAAAATGTATGTAATGTTTCAAATAATTCCGAAGTTCTTAAATTTGCAACTTAACTATGTTTTATGATAACTATGTCATGAATTATGCCGTATTTTATTCCTGTGAAAAATATTATCTACGTATTATATGTGTAATATTGTAATTGGAAAATGTATCACTTTGTATATTCAACTTATGTAGATGTTCCTGTAAATTTTATTCTTTGGAACATAATTCGTGTAACCCAAAAAAATCCATCGGACACAACTCGGTATTTAGAACATAAATCGTTTACGACCAATAGGTCGTTTTATTATGTATAACTAATAATAAATATAATGTATTTAATCTAATAAAAAACCATGCATTGTTAATCATTGTGCATATAATAAGTGTTGATTGCGTTTTCTATATTTAATATATATATACATTTTTTTTTTAAGAAAGGGAATTCACTTTGAATAAAAAAGATTAGGTTAACGTTAGGATATGTATTACTATAAAATTATCTAATACAATATCGCAAAACAACTGATTTATAATTTGTTTCATAAAATTAATTTTTTTATTGCTTAACTTTGAATTTATTTATATATATATATATATATATTTTTTAATGGGAAGGGCGGAAAAATTATTTTGCCCCGGGGCGCATTTATATTAAACACGCCATTGACACCAATACTACCTTTCACATATTTGTTCCTTATTTTATCTTCTCCTGTCACTCCACTCATCCATACTTTTTCAATATCACACTTCTCATATACATCTAATATCACACATTCAGTTCAATTAGTATCGTTTATAAGTTTGAAATTCTTATGTGAATACCTGTCACTGTGGGCCAAAGAGAGGCAAGTCATACTACAGATCCAACATCTTCAAAACGGAAAAAATAAATAAAATATAGTTATGTTATGTTATATAAGTCTCAACCTAAATCATAACACTCTTACGATTGTAAATTATAACACATGTACAATGGTAAAATGTACTTAATAATTAATATATATAGTAGGTATTAATTAAATAAAAATATAAATTAGTTTTAGAATTAAGTTATAAAGAATAACATAAAGACGTACACACATAAAGTAGGTAGCTTACGGTTAAAATCACTTAAAATTCTAATTTAAAAATATTGTTTGGTAACAGGTTATAACCGGTATTAACCACAACCGTAACCGTAACTTCAGTTTCATATTTTTAAAATTTATAATTTAAACCAAAACTTCGGGAATTTTTTTCTGAAAAACCTAACCGAAACCGAGACCGGAAAAAACATAAAGGTTACAATCCCTAATTAATTTAGTCAATATTTTTTAAGAATGATACAAATTCTGAAAAAAACTATACCTGTATTTACTGGTATATTGTAGTGAGTTAATAAAAACAATCGCCATGCTGATCAGAAAATTCAAAAAAAAAAATAGCGTCATCAAATGCTAGTAAATAATTAGACGTCATAAATGTATATAAATGAAATTGCAAAGTAGATACACAAACGTACAAACAATTTTTAAATATACATTTTTATTTTTTGTAGCATTTTTAAGTAGAAACTATCAAGTTGAGAATAAATTAATTAATTCAATTTCAGGGTTGATTAAATCTCTATAGTCACCCACTCGGCATACTACTGATAGCACCAAGCCAACAGTCAAATTTGTGTACACTGGGCATCCCGCCGAAGAGCTAAACTAGTCTTAATAGAGGGTCAATGGTATTTAATTATAGATATTCCCGCTACGTTAAAATATAGAAAGCCCTTATAAAACATTCGTGATATATTTTTACCTTTGTTACTTCCACTATTCTTTCCTTTCGCCAATACTTGTAGTGTGTTCAATTATTCAAATCACTTGGCCATCAGGCGTCCATTATAACTTAGACACGTATAAATAATATAATGACACAAGCTAAACGTGGAAACGTAATAAAGAGAGAAAACAAACTGCATATTATCGCACACTAGGTGTAAAATTATTTTTAACTGTTGGTATGGTTTTTGGTGGATAATAAGTTTATAACAGTTGAAAAAAACGTTTATTTTTTAAAATTCGCAATCGCATGGCATTTTTTCTTTTAATGAAGTTCATAAATAAGAAATAATTATTTTATAATTAAATAAATGAGTTTTAAAAAATGTATAGTTAAAGATTATATAGACATTAGACTTAACCTAATAGGTATCCATAATATGTATCTACGAATATGAGAAAGAAAAAATTGCAGACCTACAACGAATTACGAAATCGTGGAATACATAAGAACGGCCTATAAGAAAAATCAAGCATTTATTTTATTCTAATTTGAATTAAATACCGATTGTATTAATTAGCTTGTGAAAGAATGATTATTCAAAATGTTTGACTTAATGAAGACATAAGCACTAAGTGAAGCTAAAAAGTAATCAACCAATTTAACCCATTCAAGTTAGTTATCCAAACGAAAATCAATTCAAACCTATAATAATAATCCAATTACGGCGTTCGTTTAATGACTATTTACTTACACTCGAATATATACCTAAGCTATAGGTCCTATAGGCTATAACTCAAAAGAAAATTTCTTTAGAAATGTTAAATCAAACAATATTATAAAATGCAATGTACATACGCTTATATAAAGAATAAACATACATGCAATAGCGCTTAAAATGTTCTTCCGCTGTTTAACAACAATAGTGCGATCGAAAAAAAAACGTTAATCAAATACTCATTTATGCTATATAATTATTTACCTCGTCCTGCTATAGCTTATGGTATATATTAGCAACCTCACTCTCCACAATTAGCTTATAATTTACTGTATTTGCACTCAACGCTTGCCCTAAAATACTATCTAAAAATCCATGCAAATTTTCAAAATAACTCTTACCCGGTAAAACACGATTGCTCAATTTTTTGTCTTTTTACCCGACTAATTACACCACGATTGCGCAAAAAAATTGTAACACGATTGCGCCCCGATCCCTTTTTACCTGATAAAATCACAACACCATTGCACATTAATTTATATGTACGAGTACATACTATGTATAATAATTTATGTATAATATAAAATAATGTATACAATACATACTTTTTATAATTTGAATATACATACACTCAAACTATTAATTCACAAAATGCACTTTTTCAAAATCGAAATGAAAAGTTGATTGAGCTAATTATAGTTATAATAAAAATATCGACTAATGATTAAAAGTATAGAAAAAAAAAAATTTTTATTAAAAAAAATGTCTACTATTGACCATATCAGTAAATACATTTAGCATCACATGTAATTTAGAAAAAAACAATTTTTAACCAAGCCGATAATAATAACGATGATAATTTGTTAACAGTTGTAAGCCTGTAATAATTAGGAAGAAAAATTGTGAATTAATAGGTAATAAGTTTGAGTGCATGTATATGAAAATTATATGAAGGAAGTATGTATTGTATACATTATTTTATGTTGTATATAAATTATTATATATAGTATATACACATGTAATTTGGTACGCAATGGTGTTGTGATTTTATCAGGTAAAAAGAGATCGGGGCGCAATCGTGTTGCAAACCTTTAACCAACTAATTTTTAACTTATCCTCAGATAATTCACCTCGATGTCTCAAACGTAACTGGACTTGTGAGTTTTTCATTTAAATAATCAAAAAAAAAAAAAAAAAAAAATGATTACTGTTATTTTTATTAGAATAATTATTTTCCTAGTCCTGTATAGAAGTCGACTTTCAATAATTTATTTGAAATATTATATATTAACTTTTTTAGTTGGTATTATTTTGCATTTTTTCACTTTTTATTACCGAGTTTAATAATTAAAAAATCAAAATTCGGCTTCTATACAGGAATAGAAAAACTTCTTGTCTACAAGAAAGATTTTCTCCAAAACCACTTAATAAGCCATATTATTGAAAATGTGAAAACTCATTTTTATACCATTTTTTACTACTGTTGCTATTTTGTAAAAATATCTGATGATATAATGTTAATCATTAATTTTAAAATTAGCAGCTAATGTTAGAACGCGCATTATCAATTATTATACATTGCGCTACCTGAGTCGCCAGAATTGCCATTCTATGATGTAGCTGCTGCTGCTATTTTACATTAATGTGTTTTAATATAACAGCAGCTATAGTATGGTATAGGAAAACATACAAACCATAGTACGAAATTTAGCAATCACTGCTATTGTTTACACTGAATAGTAGTTCTATTATAGCTGATTTTGCTATTTTTTTACCATCACTAATTGTCAGTACGTGTTCTATCGTTAATCCTAAATCACGTTTGTTTAATACTTTAAAATGTTAGCAGTCGAATTATTTAACAAATTATGTGATTATTTTTTTTAAAAATACCGTATTATAATGTTTAAAAAATAAACTATTTCCACAAAATAATGAAACCACATATAACACAGTGAAACAAAGATGCACATAAGAAAACAAAGATTAATTATGGGTGATAGATACTGAAATCAATACTATACGATATATCACAAAAAGATGTCAGACATAAATCAATAAAATAAACAAATAGATTTTTTTCATTTGCTGATTTTAATGCACAATGCAATTTAAATTTCAGTTTGAGTCACATACAAGTATTCATTTATAATTGGTCACAAAATGTACCTATTAAAACGGTTTCTATGATAATTTAACTTCAAATGTAACCAGTTGACTTTTAAGACCCATATGGATCTACGGCTCTCAAATTTGGGGTTGTGCCAAACCGTCCCAATTACAAACCATCTAAGCATTCCAGTCCATATCCCTCCGTCTCATAACATCTGCCCCATGGTACGTAACAAATAATACACTTCACAAGGACTTAAAAATACAAACGGTTGAACATCTAACTAAACAATACTACACCAAATTTCACAAAAAACTACATCTACACCATAATCCTCTTATCTCCTACTTGTCATCACGTACACTTCCCGACAACCCCCCTCGACATTTTAAAAGACGCTGGTGTCGTGATCTTTTATGATCTAAAAAAAAAAAAAAAATTAAAATTAAAAAAAAATTTAATTTAGATTAATTTAAATCTGAAGGGTTCTATCACTGGATGGTCTCCCTTATCCTGTCACTCTGTCTTTATATTATATTGTGTTGTACATATTATCACATTTACTCAATGTGTTTTGTTAATACAGATTGTAAATTTTCAAATAAAAAAAAAAATAAAAATAAAAAAAAAAAAAACCAGTTGACTGGTATAACTTGTGTAAAGACGTGTATTGTTCATTATTTGAAAACCATCAGAAGATGAGAGGATAAATTTTTGGAACATTAATGAGGTGGAGAAAAGAGAATAATCGAGGAGGACCGCTGCTAGGTGATCGATGTTATAAACAATTACAAGATAATTCGGCAGACTTTAATTATGACAGTGATCAAGAGAATCAAAATAATCTAGTCGATTTACATATATCCAACAGAAATTATGGTCACATATAGAGAAACCTTGTGTATTCGAATTATGTATTCAAATTGGAGACAATTTGAAATGAAGGTTTTTTTGTTATATAAAAACGTAATAAAGAAACTAATTCCGATTAACGAAAAAAAAATATTACCGGGTTCGATAGTATCAGACGAATGGAGAACATGTATGTTCAAGAAATTATGTTATGTTATATGTATTATGTTATTTTTTATTATATTCAAGAATATATTCTTGTTTAAAAAATAGGGGCTATAATTATAGAACAGTAAACCATTCAAAAAATGTTGTTGATCTAATTAGTGGAACTCTCACACAAGCAATTGAATATTCATGAGAAGTATTAAAAATTAAAATTTAACAAAAAAAAATGCATAGAACATCAATTGAAATATTGTCACGTCATTTAATTCAGGTATGATACCGATCCATTAAAAAGCAGGATACAATTTTTTTTTTAAATGTTAGTGAAAACTGTTTCGCAGTTTTTCGCTAACAAGTCGGTAAATTGACAAAATCAAAGGACACAGAAAAATTGTTTGTTTTTAAAATTATTGTTTTGTATTTTTTCGTGTTTCGCGTTGCATATGAAAGTACTGCGAAATACTATGAAACGGGAAACGCACATAGTTTGTAGTGACCTTAATTATAAAAATAACATAATTTTATGATTTTTAATTTGACTGTTTTCAATTTAATTATCGGTTCGGTAGGTCACGTATTTTATCGGTCACATATTAATCGAATAGCGGCGGAAATTAAATTATAAATTGCCGAATTCCGTCCCAGGCTGCTGAAAATGACCGAGTTCCGTCCCAGAGGCGCATAATCTATGTCTGAATTCCATCCTAGGTAGGTAGAAATAATAATGGTATATCCACCCATATCAGTAATAGTCAGTACAATTCAAAAGTAAAATATAATTTTGATGACACCAGTTTATGTGTCAGGATTCGTCTAAGTTTTTACCAGCCTATTTCAAAAAAATCTAAAAAATAATAATTTACATTTTCATTTCCAGTTAGCTGATATATTTAGCCGGGTTCTAGTAAAAAAAATAATTTAAATAATAATTAAACATAAGGCTGTTTTACCGGATTTTACATTTTAAACATGCCGGTAAAGCTGCCAGTCTTAAGCCTGAAGAAAATGTGAAGGAAAATGTTACCGCTACCTATATCATAGTAACAAACAGGTAATAGGATGGAATTCGGACATAGTTATTCCGCCTCCGGGACGAAATTCGGTACCAGCCATTAAATTAAGCTTAAGACGTTTTTAAGAATATAATTCAAGTATTATTATTCTTTAATTATATATTATATAAATTATAATGTAAATGTATTTTAACGAATCTAAAATATTTTATAAAAAATATTTAATAACTATGCATAATAGTATAAAATTCTCAAAAACTCTTTTCATAGTTTCATAGTTATTTTCAGAGCCCAACCCCAATTTCCTTTTATTCTAGATCTATCTTCAAGCTTAATTGTCAAACCACCTTTTGATCGATGTTTCCACTGCAAATGTACAAATATTGTTTATATGGAACGTTCGTATTTTAAATAATAAAAATGCAATTTTAAATTAGTTACATTTAGTTTACTCTGGGTTTCCAACATAATCACAGATTCAATATTTAACTTATCCAGACATTCAGAGTTAAGCTTATTTTCTTTGGGCCATTGCATGAATATTGAATAAATTATTGCCGGATTATTTCCTTGAGTAAACCTTAAAATTAAAATCATATAATATATATATATTATATACATGGTGAATAATAAATTACTTTAAAATATAATGCTAATCATCTTACCACAAATATGAATTGTAAGTATCATTTTGGCACTTTGACCACGGCTGACTGTTGTAAATAGATTCACCGTTTACGGATAACCATTGACCGATCTGTAACAAGCGTTCTTCGTGCAACGGCGGAATCATGCCATCACTAGTTGGGCTTATGTTTAATAACAGATTACCTGAAAATTCAAACCAACTTATTCGAATTCATCTTTATATATATGATATATTATTTGACGGCGCACCTCCAAAGCTAACTGTTTCCACCAACTGAGTGATTAGATTTTGAATGGTGTACACATCTAATGCTCGAGCATTTTTTCTGTAGCCCCACGAATACTTATCGATCGTCATAGCGTTTTCCCATTTTCTGCCAACTATCTTTCCTAAAATACGATTTTTACTGTAAAAAGTCACGTAATCAAATCTTTTCAAATCAACGCGTTACCTGGTTGATACCTGTCTGCACAAGTCAAATATCCACCGTGTTTACATAGCGTATCAGTCCCCCAACGGTCGTTCACAACGATTGTGTCTTTCACGGGGCTATCGTTGTACAACCAAGCGAGAAAATTCAACGAATCCCAATAAGTGGCTGGTGCTTCCCATTCGCCATCCGACCATATGACTTCTGGCTTATAATTGTTCACCTAAAGCACAATAATATTGCAATATCGGTAAAAAAAATGGAATGTTGTATTCAATGTGCCGTATTTGATTTACCAATTCGTAAAGTTCCGGCAGAACTTTCTCGGTCACAAAAGTACGGGTAGTTAGATTGGACTGTTTGTCTTGCACCCAAAGCGGGTTAAACCACTCGTATAACGAATGGTACACACCAAACCTAGTAGAATTTAAGTTTCTCACGGCTCTGCTCAGTTCTCCTATTTTCCATGTGTAATGTTCATCGGTTAAATAAATCAAATAAAATATATAAATATTACGATACACAAACCTACTAGATCTCTGTGTGGTCCGACGTCTACGGAGTTCCATCCAAACGCTCTTTTTGACGGCCACATCGTGTATCCTTCGTGGTGTTTAGTGGTCAGTACTACGTATCTGATTAGTAAAAAGTAAAAACCGACCAATGTTCAAGTTTAGGACAAGTAGGATTATAAAAATCTATCGACTTATTAATTACTTTGCCCCGGAGTCTTTGATTATGCTAGCCCATTGCACGGGGTCGAAGAACTCTGCAGTGAACTGTGGACCAAAATCTTGGTACGTGAAATCGGGCTTGTAGTTTTTTGTCATGTAATTTACGTAAGCCGCTCCTTTCTTACCTATGTGTAGATATATTTATTGACGCGGTCCCGTCAAAGCTGAGGTACATCATGTACACCACTATTTATTTAACGTATGGCAAATATAGCAGATTTACAACAATATTACACAATAAAGTGAGCAAAACAAATACAATAAGTAATATGTACACCACTATCGCGGACCTGCGCTCGCTTTTTACCCAGATACAACCCGGGCGATAACACCGGTTCGGCAAAACCCACCGACCTCATACTCCGGACAAAGGAGGGGATAGTTGCCGAAAACCAGTGACATTTTTACTGACAACCACCACCGGTTACTTCGGTTCCGATCCATTCTGCACAACACCGAAACGTCTTCGACTGTTCTTTTGTATTTTGATTAACATATCTTTGTACGAAGAGTGCTCATAGAACTCTTGTGTTTTTTTCATCGAATGATTATAAAATTAATATACACCAATTCTGTTCAATATAATAACCAATCGAGTAGTTATTTCTTTTGACCGGCAACCCATCGAGGACCATAACAAGCGTGCCATGTCAATATATATAAATATATACTTATTGAATTATTATATTAAAAACCATAACTTAAATATTCCAATTCATTTTATTGCTACCCGTTCCCGTTAATTTATTTCTTACGACATCAAAAAATTATATTACAATTCATTAGATATTTTTTAATGACAACTTTATACGGTTATCGAACTGTCGATCGTTGGTTGCATTAGGCTACTGGAGTCATAGATAATGAAAGAATACTTTTTTATCTATGACTGGAGTAATAATAACCGATTATTAAATAAATATTAATAATGTTTTAAAATATTTAATTTTCTCATAAAAAGCAATATGGACCTGTTGTATTATATGTCATCGTCAATTAATTCATTGAATTAACGGCCGTTCAGTAGTCCCAAACATTTGTTTAGCTTGCAGAGATTTCAATTTTTTTAATTTTACGCATATTATAGCCTGTACACCATATAAACCTTTTTAATATAAATATTTCACAATAATTACTATTAAACATGTTTTAATAATAAAAATATTACCATTGTGTTATTTTCAGTCTTTGTACGCTTTTCACTAAACAAACTAAAATAGTAACAATCACAAAAAGTTGAAAATTCAAGTTATTATCATTTTGACTACATTTTTTTCAAAATGTTTTCCTATTCACCTCATTTTACGGTATCACTTGTATCTGGACATACTGGATGTATTGCTTATATATAATGGATTTTCTTTATCAGTAAATATAAGTAATGATATTTTTCATTGATATTTTGTTGTTGTGGTTTTCTGATTGGAGATATCAGTGAATCTGACCATACAAGCAACATATTCTTCATTTTGATACGTTCTAGAATTTTTCTTAGTATGATGCTCACTAAATAATTTATAAACTTTGTTACGATTATACTGAGCTTCTTCTTCTCTGAGCAGATAATTCTCCTTAACAAAAAATTATACATATAATAGTTTCAGTTTTGATAATAATTTATGAAATTTAATTTAATTCACTTATTGGTAAAATCATATCACGATCACATTATCACCATGTATCAATATTTTGTGCACACTCGGGGACATTTCGAACCCATGGTTTTATAACCATGAGTATAAATGTAATCTGTTTTTAAATACAGTTTTACTGTCTCAATCCCTTAATTTTGGAATGCATCCTAGTTTACCGAATGACTACTTGCCTAGCTAATTAAATATTGCCTAACCGTTTATTTTAATTTAAGTTTAACCCAGTACCATTTCTAAAGCCTTTTCGTGATTCTGAAAAAATGTTCTTTCAGTATTTCCATTATTAGTTGTACCATACCCATATTATAATTAAATACTAGAAAGAATAAACTAATATAATAAAATATAATATTGACTCTTAAAAGTAATAAAATTACTAACCTTGCAATACAACATTATCTAAAAGTCTCATTTTAGTTTTAAATGTTTCTTGAATTTTTTTTTTCTGTACCTAACTAAACAAAATTTTATTTTCTTTCGATCTCAACTATAAACTATATATAAATTAATATTAAAACCATATACAATATTATTGAAAGTACCCAATTACCCTTCAAATTTTCAATAGTAATCGATGAGTTATGTGCAATAGATATTCGAAAAACCGTATTCACGTATGTAAGGTAGATAAACTAAACTTGAGATTTTCAGGATTCACAGATAGCTTTTGAACTTTTTCAATAAAATTATTATTTTTTATAGAGCAATTATAAATATAACAACATTTCCTTGATTGTTATATTTATATATTTATTATATATTATTATTATATATATTTATATATATTTCCTTGATGAGTTATACACCTGACATTTTTTAATGTTGTTAAAAAGATATATAGTTAAGCCATTCCGAATTTTTATTCTAAAATGGGTTAAATGTTACATGCTGACCATTTTTGTTATAAAAAAAACTGAATAGGAAAGTAATTGAGCTTCAATTTTTTATCATATACAGCCCTCCAATACTTCCCTAAATACTTTTGTCAAGTAAAAATGATTTCGAAGAATAACTTTGTGGTACTTTTCCATATAAAATCTTCTTTTGTAAAATGATTTCTATTATTATTGATACTGGAAAAATTTAAAAGTAAATATTGTGAGAACTCCATGGGGCAAATAAAGGCAAATTATAGTTGTTTATATAAAATAACCAATACCTCAGGTATATTAAATACATTTTGTTAATATTAGTTACCTAATTATTAATTAAATCTTTTTTTTTAAATATGTATAAATTAAAATCAAACTGAGAAATCTTAAATTGCTACTTCATGCTCAAAAAATTATTATGTTTAAAAAAATACACTTACTTAAAAACATTGACTTCCATGTTAAAATATATTGGCAAAAGAAATCCTAACAATTTACACAAAACAACAGTCAGAAGAGAAATGAACAAATAAAATTTAGAAACGTCCAATGCATGTACAATAAAAACTACACTTAATATTATTTTAACCAGTTTTTATCGAGTTCATACACAGATAACAATTGCACGATGGTACGTTTATCATATTAGAAATTCATGTTAAATCAAATAATTTAACAAAAATTTAAAATTATCTTTTGGCAAGTTAAATTAATGTTTGGGACCACTGTGAGCCGGTCGAAAAACAAATATTGTCGGTGAAGACTTATTTTCATAACACAAGAGCTGTTCAAAAAAATAAGTAAACTCACGTCATAAAACAAAATGGGTAAGTACTCTCACAGAATTTCGTCATCGACCCTGTCGGAAACAAAATTTGCCCACAGTAAAAATATATTTTTCCGGTCCAGACGCTGCTTTAAAGTTACCGAGAGTGAAAGTTATAGGGGAGGGATGTGAGTTTTTTTTTTTTTACTTTACCTCTCCAATTCATCCAAAACCATTCACTTCCGAACGCCGGTACCGAGTAAATGCCCCAGTGGATGAATATTCCGAATTTCGCCTGGTCGTACCACGCGGGCAGCGACCTAGCGTCCAAGCTGGTCCAGTCCGGCTCGTATCGTCCGACTTTTGCGGCCGATGAGACAGTGTACGCGAGCGCTACGACTACCAAGGTCGTGGTTGCGGTACCGCGGACAGAAGCCGACATACCGTGTCGCGGAGACCAACTTTTGATGGATCGAGTTCGCTCGCGCGTCCTGAGCACGTCCGCCACTGGTAGGGCTGCTATGGATTTACTGATAGTACGCGGTTGTGTTGTTATTCAAGAATATACGACAGATTTACATATACAAAAAAAAAAAAAATCCTCAAAAACGATTTGCTTCTAGAAAATCATGAGCACACGACGAAAGAATTTGTATTTACCGATAGACGATGTTGAACTAATAATAGAAAAAAGGGATATACTACAAAAAAAGACTTGATCATTTATTTATCGAAATCGAGTTGTTGTTTAGTCGCCTTCACCAATCTTATGATCTTCACCAACGTAGTATTAAATACGCATCAATGTATAAAATAGTAAATTCTCTGTCAACAAAATATCAACCCCGTAAGACCACTATATTTGAAAGAGTGAAATAAAAAGGTTTTAATTCGTTATCGAATTATATTTTATACAAATATGATTTTACAAATTTTTCCGTTCCCAAACGATTAAGTGCTGTCACCGCAAAATAATACTATGTACGCAACACGGTCACTGACCGGTTCGTCATCGTAGTCACCATGACATTTGCATACCGTATCGCATATTCCCGCTTCATTAGAATAAGCATTGAATTTATAAATAAATATAATTGGTCATTATATACTTAAATATCGAGGTCGTCGTGTTTATATATAAGGTTGGGAGTAAAAAAGCAATTGAACTATTGAACCGTGTGGTGGTGTGTAAATAAATAAGCACATATGTCATTATTCATAATATAGAACTTTATAATTTCAAGACAATGGTGGTAGGATAGAAAAAACAAAATTTTTATACAAATATTTAACACTTACTCACGAAATATATATTTACATACTAAATTATGCTTATTCGGGTGATTAAGAAATCATCTTAAGAAAATTACTTTCTTATTGAAAATAAACTTTCAAATATTTATCATTACAATTGCATAGATCTCATAGTTCACTGATGTTGAGTTAAATATACGACGACAGTTCTTCCTAATTATATTTTATATCAATTTTAAAAATCCATTTTTTTTTTTTCATATTGTTATTTATAAAATACACGTTTATTTTTTAACCGTATCGTGACAACGTTTAGCGAAATTATTGAGGTAATCATAATATGAATATATTATATTCAAACAACTAATGAATCGGCAAACACAACATTTTAAAATAACGACCTTGGCATTGCAGCAATACAGTGTGAGTGGAAACACTCAATAATTATGAGCAGAATGATTATATTTAAATTCTCTTATTTTGACCAATTTAAACACATTATACACCTTTTAGAATAAGTTGACTATTTTTGTGTTCATCAGTTTTGTGTATGCGCACAATACATTTTTTTTTTAAAAAACTTGGTTTATTTTTGACTCAGTATTATTTTCCTACTATTTATTTAATTCATTTAAAACGATGAATTTATTTCCTAAGATAAACAATGGCCTAGTTATAGTATTTTGAATAATTTAAATTATTTTCACGGGCAGCTGGTGAGAAATTTTTGTTTTACATTTATATAACACAAATGAATATTAATATTTTAATTCGAAAAACCTTTATTTATCTAATAAATGTTTTGAACTGTACACCATAGTGCAATGTATACAATTTTCAACGCGAATTAAAAATTCTCGATTGATAGCAAAATAATTTGTTTCTCCATAAATTCATTACATGTTGAAGTTATTTTATTTTTCAAATCAAGAAGACGTAGGTTACCGATTTCATATGACTTCTGTTGATTTTAAATGCCGAAATTCCCTTGCTTTTCCTTTATTCTCTTTAGGTTGTCCTTAAGCAAAGTAATTTTTCCCACTGTATGGAAAACATGCTTGATTATTCCTATCCTGAAATCTGGTAATCTATTTGATATGTCGAACTTTATCCAATCTTCTTTGTCTGGCAAAACTTTTCGAATCTATAATCCACTCTTCCATTAAAATAAGTGTTAACCACATAATCCACAATAAACAACATGGTCTTAAATCTGGAAAATCTACTATCACAAGTAGTTTAGATAACATCTTTCACAAATTGGATAATCCAAAAACTGGTTCTCAAGTTGCGTATGGTTAATTCCTTCTCTCATGGCTTAAGGAAGCAATTTGTCTCCATCAGTGGTTTCTCTCCAATATTTCAACCCTGGTGTTACCCAAGGTGGTCATCTTAGTCCCTTCTGTTAATTTTATTTATGAATTCTCTAAATGATTGTTCATATTTTGTTAAAGTTATCTTATTTGCCGATGACATAAAACTTTACTTAAAAGTAAATTTTCCCTCAGACTGTCATCATTTTAAATCTGATCTTACTCTTAACATCGGAAAATATCACATCATGCCCTTCTTAAGTAATACTTCACCTCTTTTTCTCTTCTATTATGTTAATGGTTTTATACTTAATCGTATATGTCCGCAAGTTGAAAAAGGTTGAGCACGCATGGTCTAAAATCAACTTAGTCCTGGTCACTTTTTACACAATTAATTACAACTAATTATATATTATATTTAGTTTCGAACGGTACATATTCCTAGGAGCGCGTCTTTTACACCGCAGAAAACGATCACGTCGACATGATGGTCAACACAAAACGTATTACGCGGCGAAGAAGTGTTTTCCTACAAAACTAGTAGCAGCGCGTTGAAAAATTTAGTTGACTACTGAAAGTGTGACTAGTATGTAGCATATATTGCAATTAATAAAGACAACTACTACGAGTAATTCTTAAATCATATCATATAATATTTTAATTGTTAACGAATTCAATTAGATGGTCGACATCGTCGTCTGAGAAATGAACAGACGACAGAACTATTATTTAGAATATTATTACTTAAGTAAAAACACTTTCTATATTAATAATAATTTATTAACACTATAATTTAATATGACATATGTTTGAAAAAAATAGCAATTTAAAATAGAAACAAAACAACCATTGATAAAATGCTGCGCGTAACGCAATAAACATTCTATCACCAGTCGTCGAATCACGCCGAGCTTATTGTACTGACATGGTACGTACTCGTATTTCGCTCTGTAGGAAAATCAGGGATGGAAAACCTTTTTAATTTATTTGTTTTCGTTTTTGTTAATTGATTTAAAAAATATCGTTTTTTTTTTAACATTTTTAAACGTTTTTGATTAATATTTTCAAAAACGTTATTTTTAAATAGTGTTTCTAAATTTTTATAATTTATTATACCTACTTATTACCCTATTAGCTATTATAGTTAATAGTAACAATAACATGACTTTATAAATTATATTTAATTTTTAATATATCAGTGATTGTATTTTACATATTTTCTTAAATGATTAAATTATTTAATATTCATTATTCTGATATCCCATACGGTATTTAAAATCAAGAATTAACAAGTCTATGTTCGTTTATAATTTAATGATTAATTAATTTAGAAATATTTGAATTCAGGGGCGTATTTTATGAGGGGACGAAGGGGGAAATATTAAGGATTAACCTGATTTAAATATTACCAAAAATTTTACTTGTAAATTTTGAACCTGAATTAAAGAAAAAATTTGAGTCCCCCCCCCTCCCTAGAAGTAAGTCTAAATACACTCCTGTTTGAATTAGTTACTAACTTATAGTTTAATATTTATTATTTACAAACATTAAGATTTAAAGTTTAAAGCATTCTGATTTGTCAACTTTGGTTTTTTACACTAGAAATCTGAAATAGTGTTTCTTTATGTATTTAATTACTCTTTAGTCTTTACCAATGCATTTTTTAAAAAGGTTTTAATTTAAAATTTTTAATTTTTTTATTTTCATATAAAATATAAATTATAATTTTGATTTGAAATTTAAATTTTAAATATTAAGAATAATTAATTATAGCAAGTGTATTTCTTTATTCAGTATATTGAATATTCATTGTAACTGTTATAAGTTAGGTATAAGAAATAAGAATACATATAAAAAAAAAAAACAAAATTATTAAAAACGTTATTTGGAAACAATATAGAAAAACAGTGTGATTAATTTCAAAAGAGCAAGTGGTTAGTAGTGGATAGCACTTTAACGATGTTGAATTACATAATGATAATTTGCTAAAATTTTAGATACTTACGATAATTTTTTATGATAGTTATAAATAGGACCATATTTAGGGAGGAGCTATCGGGTTCTGTTGGCCCGGGTGGCTGAATATGAGAGGGTGTCTAATTTTTATATTTTTTCAATATTTAATGATCTAATATTTTTGAAGTGAAATTTCTTTACAAAATAAAAAATGTATTTCAAAAAAATATATATATTGCCAATCACAGTGTCAAGACATACACACACACACACACACACACACACACACACACACACACACATACTCGGTACCGGTTGAGTACTGTCGATAAATCCAAATATTTACAAACAATCTATTCTTATGTTGACATTGCACTTAGAATGTTTTTGTGTACACCAGCAACGAATTGTTGTTCAGAAAGATCTTTCTCAACCCGCAGAAATTTGTTTTTGGTATAATGAGGCGTTTTTTATTGTTGACCCCTGGTGTCCAATTCTTAAATACGGCCTTGGTAATAAATAGATACTATGAATGCAAAAATTGTTTAATACTTTAAATATGTTTGCTAGATAACCACTTCCATTGTTTATTTTATTAAACTTTATGTAAGTTTTATAAAAGAATTTGAAGTTAAAATGTCTACAGTAAAATTTTATAGGTTTTTCTGTACTCTTTAAATCTGTATTACTTTTATTGCACATAATAAGATGCAGTAAATAAAAAAAGATATAACAAAAAATGTAAGGGGGCACCCGGGTTTGAACCGGGGACCTCTCGATCTGCAGTCGAATGCTCTACCACTGAGCTATACCCCCGCCACACGTAAACTTTGGAAATATTGGCATACTTAAGATCAATTAATACTTGATAAGAAATTCAATTAAATGTCAAATACTTTGATAGTATGCATATTTTTAATGATATTAAATATTTAGAATTTTGAATTATTATTGTTCACTTAAGTCGGGTTTACACGGAGTCGTAAACTGGACTAGAATACTCCCATTAGGAAAGTTGGTCGTGATCACTACCTGGTGTGAACTGGTAGTCGTGGTAGTAGAAGTCGTCAACGACCAAAAATAGATAGGTCGTGATTACTCCGGCATGTTGGAGTGAACACGACCGGTTTAGTTGTGAATCACTTACCAAATGTCAAATTTTTTGCATATATATACGTATTTGTTTCGTTTTTTGTAAGCGTTAAATAATATAATTTATTAACTTATAATTTATTAATTATATTAATTAATAAATTTTATTTTTTATAATAATAACATTTCCTACGTCAGCGTAATGTCAGTGTACAAAATGAATATAAAACAAACAATTCAATTTGTTAAAATATATCGCGATGCGGAATGTTTGTGGAAAATTCTGAAGTGTACAAATACAGAGATACAAGAGATGGAGCTTTAAAAAAAAATATGCGATGAAATAGGTATCGATGGTTTTGGTATTCATGAAATAGCCCAAAAATTTAAAAACATTAGATCAGTTTATTATCAAGAATTTAAAAAAATAAATAACTCTAAAAAATCAGGAGCATCTACAATTGATATGTGTGAACTGGGGTCATAAATTATCGTTGAAATCTAACCTACACAAATGTGTGGTTTGGTTTCAAAAGTCCATACACAAAAAACTAAATAAGATAGAGATTTTAAAACCATACCACACGATTGTGTAGTTTACGCACTATATGTGGATAAAAAAAAATAACAAAAATTGACAAAAATAGACGGGTAATTTTAATGTTTTGTCAGTCTACTACGAATATCCATAAACTGTGATTTTATCTATTACTTTGATGACTTTATGGGTTTAGAAATAATTTGTTTGAAAAAAATAGTTCATATTAAGAATTAATCGGGTAATGGAACAGTGTAGTCGAGAGACATCTACAGTCATCACGAAGACTTGAGTTAACATTTATTTTCTACCTACACATATGTGTATGTTCGTCCTATAATACATACATTTTATTTTGTTTATTATTTCTATTTCGTTGCGTAGTATTTCATTATTTTAAAAATTACAGCAGTTAGTTGTGCAGTTTCTTAGTGTTTTATTATATTAATTATAACTATTAGTATTCTAAATTTCTTAATTATGCGACCGAAAAATGTTTCTAATGATGATATATTATCATTTTTGTCCGACGAGTCTGAAATTGATGGATTCAGTAACAATTTTGATATTAACAAAACGTGGCAACCTCCCGTTCCTAATAAAGCGAATGAATTAGATGAATCAGAGTATTCGGACACTGAAATTGGAGAAGTTAGTGATCTTAATATCGACTATTTTACTCAAACATCGCCAGGTACATTGCATCAAATTTCACCAAGTCCTTCGACTTTATCGTCCCAACCTCAGATTCAAGCAGACCCACAAATTTCAATTTCTTTATCACAACAACATCCATCACTTCCTCGTTCTGTAACAAATATGATTGCCAGTTGGACCCATGATTCTTTTAGTGGAATTCACCTCCTAGATATGCAATACTGACCATATCCATATAAAATAATTGAACCAGCATACAATTATATAAAAAAATATCTACCAGATTCGCATTTCAATGAAGCAGCTTTTTATACTAATATGTATGCCATGTCAAAATTAGGTAAAGAACTCAAAACCTCTTCGAATGAAATAAAAGTTCTTTATGGGGCTCATGCCATGATTAGTATAATTAAGTACCCTCGTATCCATATGTACTGGCAGAGAGGTATACAGTTTGAATCAATTTCACAAGCCATAACTAGAGATAGATTTTTTCTATTACGTTCATGTTTACATTTTGTTGACTTAAATAATCGTCCGCCGCAAGCAGATCGTTTTTGGAAAATCAAACCCATTATTGATAGTGTACGTAATGCTTGCCTAAGTACTCGTATACCTCGTGAAGTAGGACGTTTTTCAATTTATGAGCAAATTATACCAATTTTAGGACACTATCATCATAGGCAGTATGTCAGAAATAAGCCCAGACCAGTAGGTCTAAAAAACTTTGTTATAACAACATCAAAAGGAATGGTACTTGATTTTGAGATTTATCAAGGTCAAAATACACCGTTAGGTGATAGAACTCTTGGATTAGGACCAGCAGTTGTTTTAAGATTATCAAAAACAATTTCAGAAAATTCCGTGTTATTTTTTTATCGATATTTTATTACTCTTCCATTATTAGACCGTTTGAACCAAATTGGTTTAAAAGCAACAGATACAATTATGAACAATCGTTTAAAAAACATACACTTCGCTGAAGATAAAAAATTTAATGGAGAAAAGTGGGAAGAATTATCTCGTGCCGATAAAAACACAGTAGCAATAAAATGGAAAGATAGTAAGTGTGTGACCGTTTTATCCACAGCTACCGGAGCAGAACCGCACTCGATGGTTAAACGATGGAGCAAGACCGAAAACAAATATATAGAGGTGCCTTGTCCTTCAGCAATCATAAGTTACAACCAAAATATGGGTGGAGTGATCAAAAACTTGAAGTGTATCGTACATGGATAAAAACAAAAAAATGGATGCTTAAAGTTACATTACATTTTATTGACCTGGCCATCGTTAATGCATGGATGGAATATAGACAAGATGCTATGAATATGAACCTTCCGAAAAAAGAAATACTGGATTTAATGCAATTTAAAATGGAGATAGCGCGTGAATGGTTATCAGCTTCAGTAAAAAACAAACGCCCTCTTTTAAATGATTCTTCTTCATCTTCCGAAGATAATCCTGAACCAGTACGAAAGGTTCAAAACTAAAGGACACCCATTCCATCTGCGTGCAAAATCAAAGACAAATATGATCATTGGCCTGTTGTTGATGGTTTGAAGACAGCGAGAAATTACAGGAAAGGCAATTGCCAAAGTCGTACTCGAGTAAGATGTAGCAAATGTAATATTTATTTATGTTTAACTGCAAAAAATACTTGTTTTAGAGATTATCACCAATAAAATAAAAACTTTGTATTTCATATATGTTTTATATTATCGTATTTCTGCGTTCGTATTATTATTTCATACATTACTAAATAGATCATAAAAATAATCAATGTAAATGTTTAATTAGTACAAAAAATGGTAAACAATTTTAATTTAATTGTATTTAGTCTTTTTACAGAACTAACATACACAAATGTGTTGGTTCTTTTTTGGTGGAATCAACCCATAAATATTTTTTTTTATATTTTTTCCTATTTCTTAAAAAGAATATTAATTGACTTTTAAAACTTACAAGCATTTTGGAGACAAAAAAAATTTCAGGATTCTAGGAGGCAATAATTTACATACACATAAGTGTAGGTTAGGAGTGAATCACCACAAACCAGAAAATATGTCTAGTACGTAATAACAAACGTATTTACATACACAAAAGTGTAGGTTAGTGCTGGAAAGGGATATTATACCTAAATGGAACTGGGCTAAATATTGTCATAATTCAAAAACCTATAAATAAACTCTCAAAGATAAGACATAGGTAATTTTGTAAATGAAAATGAAAATTTTAGAAATCGGTAGTAGAATATTGTGTAGTTAATGTTTTTTTTTTTTTTACAATAGATATACCTAATGTTTTTATATATCTGTTAGGACTTTGTCAACCTGTGTTAGCGTTGCCCTGTCCCACTGCCTCAGGTTGGTAACACTACTAAAGAGACGTTCCTCTTCACTCCCGGTCACCTCATCAACAGTTCGTAACGGTCGCGATGTTTTTTGACGGTGCGTATGTTGGGTGGCCATATATTGTTTTGTTTTGTCGTTCTTAAGATCCTATTGCCATTCACGCAAAAAGACGACGCCATTCTTTTGGTCTTTATGTAATGCACCGATCTATAATACGTTCTATTCTGAAGACCCGCCATTTTCGTTGTCATCGGTCTCGTTGACGATCGACAATACTAGTTCGCAGTTCGGTATCTTGCAGCGAGCAACATCAGCGTGAATAACAAATATTATAGTTGTTCACATCGTGTCCAGCTCGGACACAAACCTCGTGGTCTGCAGGCTCCAGTTCAAGCGGATCCAGTCAGTTCCAGATCGCAATTCAGCATCCCGGTTTCCCTTATATTATTATCTGTATTGAGCAGTAGTCTCGTTCTCCTTATTATTTCATTAGTTTTTTGGTATATTATTATTTTATTAATCAATTATTTACAGAAATTATTTAATTTATATTATATAAATATTTTATTGTCACAATTCATCTTGTATGTATATAAAATTATTAGCTCTATTGTACCTGATCCAGGGTGTGCGAGTTCTAGGTGCTAACCGCAGAGGCAGGAGCTCCTAGTGCGAACAATATCTATTCATTATTGAATATTTTATCGAAATGAACATAAAAAAAAAAAAAACCGTAAAGTATATACAGCCCGCAGTATAAAAATAAATTTCGAATGTGGTCTGCAAGTCGAAAAAGGTTGGGCACGCCTGTCATATACGATTAATCACTATATCTTATAGTTTAATCACATTTTAAAAGTTCTTATTAAATTTTGAATCATCAACGTTTAAAAATTTGAAAATATTCAAATCAAACTTATAATAATTAGGAAGTTAAATTGGGAAATATGGACTAATCGATCTAAAGTAGACATGAAGCCAAATTCAAATCAGTTTTCAAAATTTTTATCGCATGACTAGGTCGATTGTTACAGTTGACAAAAGAATGGTATGTTTTAATTAAAATAACCGACCGTTTGCCTTAATATATTTTTTCTATACTATTTTTCTTTATGAAATATTAATAAATCGAATTAAATAAAATGAATTTAAATTTATATATAAGCGTTGTTATATAGGTTACATTTTAAATTATTCTAATTTCTAAATACTTATAACTGTAATTTATTATGGCTGGAGTGTATAGGACAGGGATGGCAAACCTTTTGAACACTGCGTGCCCAAAATTACTTTTTTTTTTTTTTATATAGCGTGCCACGAAAAAAATATTAAAAATATTATATTTTGTTATATTATAATTTAATTGTATAATTAATGTATTAGTATAAAAAGGTTAGTTTAGGTACATAATAATAATAATATATAATAAATAATAATAATAATTATAATAATATTGCTTTGTTAATTATTTATATTATATTATAGGTCCTATTATATTATATATTATATAATATATAATAGTAAAAATTTTGGGTATGGTCGAATTTCACTTGGGTTCAAAAAAGGTAATGGTCGAACTGCACTTGGGCTCAAAAAAGTAGTTAAATAAAATTATCATGCATTTGAAAGGGTTAGATTTATTTTATTTAGTTACATTTATTACCATTTAGTAATCATTAGCGTGGTTAAAAATTATTGTTTTATACATCACATTATTATATGTTAATTATATATATTTACATTATAATTGTTATATTATACATTATATTATATTATATTACACATATTATTAATATTAGGTATGGATTTTTTTTTTTTTTTTTAATCGTCAAATTTAATTAATGTCATTATTATAATTTTTTGTAGTAATGACTAACTGTATTCAAAAATTTTACCCTGGTAATACGCTTCTGAGTATTATTATATAATATTATCTGCGTTATCTAAATGGCACGAACTAGTATATAACGCTATTAATTAAGTATGCTGTAGCGTTCTTCAACAGAAAGATTCGTAATATTTTTAGAGGGTTTTCCATTATAACTCTTTTTTTGAACGAGTGCAGTTCGACTACTACCTGTTTTTTACTAGAGTGCAGTTCGACCTTTTTTCAATCCAAATGCAATTCGACTATTTATTTGTAGGTAATAAGTGCAATTCGACTATCCCAAAAATTTTCGCGTGCCCACAAAATCTTTTAGCGTGTCATCTCGGACACACGTGCCATGGATTTGCCATACCTGGTATAGGACATAATTTTATCCAAATTTATGTAGAAATTCGTTATCGCATGTATCAACGTGTTAACATCCAAGTTCTTATTTTCTATGGCTATTTATAAATTATCTAAGAATAAATTTAATTTTTTTTTAACGTAGTATTTTATAATACATTGTTAAGAAGTTATGAAAAATGTACTCGTAGCTCTCACTATCAATGCATTTAAATAACTATGATTAGTTAAAGTTTGGAAAACTATATTTACCAACATATTGCAAATTTGGGTGTATATTTTTTTACCATGCTTATATACAATTAAAATGATTTATCAATTTGATTAAATTGTATAATTTGATAATGATCTAACAAATAATTTCTAAGTTAATTTTCATGAAATATTTATAAAATTAAATGGTAATTACTGATCTTAAAAATTTTATAAAATTGAAGATGTGAAATGCAAATTAACTAGTGAGAAATGAGTTCCCAAAAGATAAAATAAAATAATTTACGACCAAAAAAATTATTAATTAGTACGTGACTAAAAAAGTAAAATCTAAACTCTTCTCATAATATACATGTTTATCTAAATAAAATAATAAAAATATATAAAAAAAAATAATATTATAATTTATAAAAAAAAAAAATATTCTATCTAAATAAAATAATAGAATATTATTTTTTTAAACTATATTTACGTATAATTTTTTAATTTTTTTTTTTCATAAATAACCTAATGCCTTATTATAATTTACAGAAAAAACATTCAATAAAATAATAAAATTCATTAGATGATAGCAAAATAATTTCAGGTTATAATTATTAAAATTCTTCTCCGACTTCATCAAATTGCCCTTCAACAGAGTCCAAACCTACTTCTTCATAATCTTTTTCTAAAGCTGCCAAATCTTCTCTAGCTTCTGAAAATTCTCCTTCCTCCATCCCTTCACCAACATACCAATGGACAAATGCTCTTTTGGCATACATCAAGTCAAATTTAAAATTCAAACGAGCCCATGCTTCAGCAATAGCTGTAGTATTTGATAACATACAAACAGCACGTTGTACTTTAGCTAAATCACCTCCGGGCACGACTGTTGGTGGCTGGTAATTAATACCTACTTTAAACCCAGTCGGACACCAGTCTACAAATTGTATTGTACGTTTATTCTTAATAGCAGCAATAGCAGCATTTACATCTTTAGGTACAACATCACCTCTGTACAACATACAACAAGCCATGTATTTACCATTTCGAGGGTCACATTTCACCATTTGATTAGCTGGTTCGAAACAAGCATTGGTTATTTCACCAACAGACAATTGTTCATGGCAAGCTCTTTCAGCTGATATAATTGGCGCATATGTAACTAGAGGAAAATGTATTCGTGGGTATGGCACTAAGTTAGTTTGAAATTCAGTCAAGTCTACATTCAAGGCCCCATCAAATCGTAGTGAAGCTGTGATAGATGATACAATTTGTCCGATGAGACGATTTAAATTGGTATAAGAAGGGCGTTCAATATTCAAGTTTCGACGGCAAATATCAAATATTGCTTCATTATCTACCATGAAAGCACAATCAGAATGTTCGAGAGTCGTATGAGTAGTTAAAATAGAGTTGTATGGTTCAACCACTGCTGTAGAAACCTATATCAATGATGTAAATTAAAAATAATAAAAAGTACATTTTTTCAATCAAAAATTTTACTTGAGGTGCAGGATAGATGGCAAACTCAAGTTTACTTTTTTTCCCATAATCAACACTTAAACGTTCCATTAACAATGATGTAAAACCTGAACCAGTACCTCCACCAAATGAGTGGAATATTAAAAATCCTTGGAGACCTGTACATTGATCAGTAAGCTTGCGAATACGATTCAATACAATATCAACAATTTCCTTGCCAACAGTATAATGACCTCGAGCATAATTATTGGCTGCATCTTCTTTACCCGTAATCAATTGTTCAGGATGGAAAAGTTGTCTGAATATACCTGTACGTACTTCATCTATATAAAATAAATAAAATTATTTACCTAATTACTTAGTTGAGAAATATTAAATCAATTGTTTTATTATTTTTATTTATAGACTAATATTTTATCTTACCTACAACAGTAGGTTCCAAGTCAACAAACACAGCTCTAGGAACATGTTTACCAGAACCAGTTTCACTAAAAAAAGTATTAAAACTGTCATCACCAGAGGTTTTATCAGATGCCATTTGACCATCAGGTTGAATACCATGTTCCAAACAATATAGTTCCCAGCAGGCATTACCAATTTGAACACCAGCTTGACCGACGTGCACAGAAATACATTCACGCTGAAATTGAAAATTATTTGAATTTAAATGTAAAATGTAAATGTAAAATTTTTAGTTGATATGGTATTCTAAATTAGTATACAATTTATTTTGGAATGAGAATAACTTTTTGGGGTGATTTAAGCCATAAAAGGTTTCATAATTAATGGTCGAATTGAAAGTGATGACTGGGTACTACAAAATAAAAATATTTAAAGTGCATTTTTATAAAATATAGATATTTCCATTGTTAATTTGTTTAATTAAAAATAAAAAAATAACAAAATTTATCATTTATGCCTTATGCATAAAAA
The DNA here is from genome assembly GCF_003268045.1 of Sipha flava. Taxonomy (NCBI): domain Eukaryota; kingdom Metazoa; phylum Arthropoda; class Insecta; order Hemiptera; family Aphididae; genus Sipha; species Sipha flava. The sequence continues at coordinate 54,685 of NW_020273306.1, forward strand.
AATTTCCGAAAATAAATTCTTATTTTTTTGTAAAATAATTTAAATAAAAATACTTATATTTATTATACATTTTTCTAAATCAGATTATTCTCGAGAATTTATAATACAGTTATAAAAAATAAAAATTTTACTACCAAAAAATTCTAGTAAATATATAACTAAATAATTGAAAGTTAATATTTTTATTTAGAACAAGTTATTAATTAAAAAAACCGTATTTTGTGTCCACATTTTTTACAAGGCATCTGAATAATTTTTTATGCAAAGTTGTTGCAAATACCTCCTCACCTAAATATAATTCATAACAATTTTTTTTTTCCTTTTTTAGTCAATGAAGGAAAATAGATGACACAAATTGTATTTTAAACATCTTTTTTTGTATTTTAAATTTATTTTAATTTTATTTTAAACAATAGTGGAGCACACTTGATTGATGGTCAACAATAATACAGTAAGAACCATAGCTAATCATTAATTCATTATTAAATGTAATTTTATAAAATATAATGCATCAATTTCGTGTGGATTGTAAGCATTTTTAAATAATATATGGTTTTCGACAAACTAATTCTGTGGTCCGTACAGCACAATACCAGAATATTTGTTATAAAATTAACAGCAGTCGAATTATATTTATGTAATGCAGTAAATTTATACGAAAGCATATAAGATTATGGTGGTATCTGATGTCGGCAACAATAATCAAGGATTTATTTCGTATTATATTTCGGTATTCCCAATATTAATATATTAAACCAGTGCTTCCCAAACTTTTTCGACTCAAGGCGCCTTTTTTAATCCAAGGTTTTTTTAGGGCGCCCTTCTCTAAGTCATAACATGACTAATCATAAGAAAATTGTTAGACCCGATAGTATTTCATGACGGCGCGGCGCCCTTATACATAGATCGCGGCGTACTAGGGCGCCGTGGCGCACACTTTGGGAACCTATGTATTAAACTAATAACCGGCATTGCGCCTCTGTTATATATAGTTCGTTATCAGCGCTTGTCCCGTTGGTTGTCTAAAGCAGGGATTCCCAACCACTGTGCCGCGAAATTATTCAGGTGTGCCGTATAATTTTTGTAATTTTATAATTTTTTAAGCATAACTAAATATGAGTCAAAATTATAATTTATATTTATGAAAGCACTGACTTCAAAATTCCCTTGAAAATAAAAAATGATAAAATGTCCTGATAAAACAGCTATAATATTATATGGGATCCTATACTACCCGATACGGGTATTACAAGCAGTTGCGTTGACTTTTATCACATACTAAAATTACTACATGAAAACATAGTCGGTGCTCATTATAATGAAAATTGAGCGCGTGTAATTGTTACGTATTATACTGTATAGGTAATTTGATCAAGAAATATTGTAAGTTCAATTTAAAAATGGATAGATTTTAAAAAAAGCATAAATTAACAGATAACAGTGATGTTATTGCAAAGGACAACAATTTAAATAATGAAATTAATATTAAACAATCAGCTTTAATAAGTGATAAAAGTTTAAATTTAAAAATTAAACGTTAATATGTTGATAATTATTTATGTTATGGATTTAAGTGGAATGGTGACATTGATTATCCTTTAACAGTTTATATCGTTTCAACTGTTTCACCCGTAATAGAGGAATTATGTAAAAAAACACCAGTCTCAAATGTCAAATTAAATTTGTATTATATATATTATATTAATATAATTATTTTATAGTACATTATATATAATTATGATATTATGTATATTCATTATTATTTATTTAAGTGTGCTGTGGAAATTTTTAAAATTATCAAGTGTGCCGTTAAGTAAAAAAGGTTAGGAATCCCTAGTTTAAAGGCATCACAGATATGTATAATTATATTATATTTATATATATCTGTGGGAAGCATCAACTAAAGATAACATTTTGATTTTCTTTATATACCTAACTAAACATAGCATTAAATTTATATTTTTCACTGATAATAATTATTGTTGAACTCAAGGTGGATATATATCCACCTTGGTTGAACTATTCATTATGATAATTACCGAGAAGTAAGAACGTTCAGTTTTGTCTTTTAATGTGCGGTGTTATCGAGTAGGTACATAGAACATACGCGTATACGCAGACAGGCTGTTTTGAGTTGAGTTTTATTTTTTGTTGTTTCTTAAAACTTTCCGTTATGAAAGAGAGGTATGCTTGACAATTACTTTAAAACAACAAGTGTGTGACTAATGTGGAACCAAAAAGTGAACACGCAGGCATCGGAGAAAATTTAATAGCTAATGATTCATCGAGTTCAACTCTCAGAAGTGAACGCAGAAAAAAATTTCGGGGGAGGGGGGTTTTTGAAAAAATTTAAAAATATTCAAAATATTATATAATTGTATTGTATACATCAATTTACAAAAACGGGAAACTTTTAAATAACTAATTATTTTTTTAAATGTATTTATTAGTTGTACATTTGTAGGTCAGATAATATATTTTTTGTTCCCGATATTTCGGGGGGGGGGGGGGGGAGAAACCCCCCTGCGGTCGCCCATGTCAACTCAAATATTACAGGCAGCTAAAGATACGAGTACTTCTATTTGTTACGATTTGAACTTTTTTTTTCTCCCAACATTATTGGTAGTTGATGATTTTATGTTGGACCCCCCAAACAAAAATCCTGGCTTTATGTACCTATTAATTTTATAATTTTATAATGCAATTGACAATTTGTGAAATAGTTAAAAAAAATGTATCGTTCTGCTAGCGTAGCGAGCAACTTTGTAAAACTTGTTTTGTCAAAATGTTTCCCAAAAATAAATAAATGAAACCGGTTATGTGAAAAATCGGCATTAAAATTTACTTTTTAAACAACTTGGCCGATCAATTTTGGCTTCAATATGAATGACAACATTGGTTTCCATTCAAAATTTTTAAAAAGTTTATTATAACTTATGAATTTATTGTGATTATATTTGACTGTACACTGTATTAATTAATTAAAATTTAATTTTCTTACATAATGTTTTTTTTTTAATATTTCTCATAAATAAGTAAATAAATTGGGTTGATTGTGTATGTTTAAATTTTAAATGTCAATTTTTTGTCCTATAAAATGTTTGTTTGTTTATTTAAAAAACATCGATGTTTTTCCAAATACATCGAATTCTTGACTTCGATGTTTTTTTAATTTATCGACATTGTCATCATCGATGTTTTGTAATAAATAAATCGATACATAAATTCACAAAGAATTCACTTAAAAAATTGCCATCCCTAAGCGTAACGATAATCCCTACTCAATAATCTATTTCCCCTGCACACAGTGCCTTGAAAAAACGAGAAGCTACAAGGCGTCCGTCTCATAGTTTTAATTTTTATATCTGTATTTAATGTTTATAGAATTACCCACTACACCACAATGAGTGACAGCTCGCCTCTATTTTAGAAATACTAATACCAGTGGTGTATTGGAGAGTATACGGGGGTATACGGCGTATACCTAATACGCTATTTTTATCCATTGCATATAGTTTATAAGAATTTGATGATACGCGAGTATACAGCCGTATCTATGGTATAGCTTGAAATTTGACAAATATAAATAATAAAACTTGTGATTATATGTATGACATAATTCGGTATCAGATATATTACTATTATTTTTTTTTTTTTTTATGAAAAATTCAAATTTGTTATCAATTAAAATCAAGTTTTTGTTATCAGTCATAATTAAGGATTTGTAGTTCATGAATGAGTTGAATTCCTATCATATGATAGTTAACTACATGAAATAAAGCGTATACCCATGGTTTATTTTAGAAATACATCACTGACTAATACGTAGAGCACAAAGGTAAAATTACGATAAATATTGAAATATATTTTATAGTGATGGGCAACGATATCGATATTGTGACACATTTTCGACACCAATATTGTTCTATAATTGTATGATATATCATGATGTAAAATTTAATAATTTTTTCTCGAAATTCATTTTATTTTTAGATTCTAAGCTTTAGTAAATTGTATTGTGTGTGCCGTATAATAAACCATTAACTAATGACACTAATAAGTAATAATAAAGTAGTAGTAAAGTTGGCACACGTGTAACTTCAAAGACGAGAAATGGATTATCTTTAGATCGAGTTAACAATCTTCTCTTTTTGAACTCTTATTATAAATCCACTAAAACATCAGACCATACTTTGGTAAGAAAACTATATACTTTTTAATTTTATAAAATACATATATTATAAAATTTAATTGAAAATTATTTATATACAATTTACATAAAATATATTTTCTAGGATACAGCAATTGGGTTTGAAGATAAAGAATAAAAACAGAGTAGTTTTTGTTTAGTTATGTTTATTTTAATAGTGATAAGTTAAGACAAGATTTACAATAATATTTATTTAATTATCTGAACGCAATTTCTTATTGTTTAATAACCAATGTTTAATAAATACGTATGGTAAAAGTTTACTATTTTGGTGTACCAATAATAATTATGAAATACGATATCGTACAAATTACAATATCGGGAAAATCGGAATGATAACACACAATATTATATCGTTGTCCAACACTAATATTTTATATAAAAATAAATAAAATATAATAATGCATTTTATTAATTAAATATAATTAAACCAAATTAATTATCCGTATTAAAAGTGGGTAGCATTGTCTCATTGTTATCTATGACACTTCGTCACTGATACATAGCAGAGACGGGTTTTATCAGTCACCAAGGGAGGGGCTAATGGAGGTTCAAGAATTTAGTTAGTTGTTTTTTAAATCTATATAAAATTTTAAATTACAGAATGTTTTTGAGTCCCTCATAAGTAAGTAATTTTTTTCACAATAGCGACAAATTTTAAATAGTTACAATATTGGTATACATCAACGACGTATTCAGAAATTTGGCGCCCAGGTGTTAACTTTTTTCGCCCCCCTTAATTACGTTTTGAAGGAGAGGTTTTTCGTCGACAATTTTTATACCCCCCTCCCATGAATATTTCCAATCTTATAATATTATCTTAGATAAAAAAAAATATTAACCAATTTATATTATTGTTCATCAACATAAAATGGGCAATGTAAAAATCTGATGCCGCTCAGGGCAATCGCCCCTCTAGCCCTCCCTTCAAATACGTCACTGGTATATATTTTAAATTGAAACCATTTTAAAAATATAGGTATACACCTACATATAATTAACAACAAAAATGAGCTATTTATTTATAAAAAAATATGTAAAATAGGTACCATATTCATCAATAACGACTGACGATATTTTATAATAACTATAAATATATCAATATATCATAATACTTGGCTTTGTAAAATAGTTAGCTTAGTCCCAAGGGGGGTGGAGCTAATGCCCCCTTAGCCACCCCCTAGACCTGCCCCTGATATGTAGTGTAGAACTGTTCATCATCTACAAAAACTCAAAGAATTTTCAGGTAATATACATTAACATTGTACTTAACGGTATAAAATATAAACTATATAACCTTAATAATAATGTATAATAAACAAATGTCAATTTCAAAACGCCATAATTCCCAAACTAATTATTTCCGCAAAAAATGAAAACGGTTTTAAAATCACCGTTGAAAAACACGTAATTTGAGATAAAAAGTTTAAATTCGTGAGTTAAGTGCATTTGTAAATTGGTAAAGTGCATTTGTTCCCAAATTATCTTCAGTATGTAATAGTAAAGCATAGTAATACGACTAATCATCTGTATTGTATATACGTTTAAAGCGCGTTATTTTATTTACAAAATCAATAACTTTTGGTTTGTAAAATATAACTTACCATATTGGTTGTCGAGTTCTATTCACGTTTGAAAATATTTAAAAAATATTGAAAAACAAGTAAATGGATTGACGTGCACCGGTGGAATAAGTAATGGAGTAAAATGTGCTTCGTACTTGAAATGTGCAACTCCTGTAATCGTGTGTGAACGCTTTCGTTTGGGGCTGTCCAGCCAAACCCAAAAATAAGTATTTAGTATACCGAACCAATATTACGATAACGAATAATATTCATTATATAATAATTATAAAAATGGTTTAATTGAAAAATCACAATTTGTTATTTGGTGTCTTCTTCGGTAAACTTGGCCACTAGGATCATTCCGATATACATCCTTGCCTCCAATTTCCTCTATCCGATGAGTGTATCCTTCAGTCTACTCCTCCTCAGATGTCAGTTTCACTGAAGTCAAATGTATTTATACATCCTAAATGGTTCCTGCCTAACGCGTACTATTTTTGAAAATATCGTGTTTGATCTTAGCTCTAACCACAGTAAATGTAAGATGTAAACGGTTTTTTAATCTGAACTACTTAATGTCATTGATGATTATGTTCTTTACAGAAATCTTGATGAAATTGATATTCGTCAATCAGTATCGCTTTTTTAAAATAGCAAATTTACTGGGATTATTTTTGGTGATGATCTTAGCATATAGATGGTTATTTTTTGCTTTCTTCTCAACACGAAGAAACATCTATAAATGAGAATATTTTATTTGTTTTCCGTTTTATATTTTATTTTTATTTTATTCTAATAATCAAAAGATAACCGTCGCGATGCGTCGATAAAACTCATATTCAATTGTTCACTAAATATATTTTTAAAAAAATACTGAAAAATATTATTTATTCGGAATGAAATAGTTAAATAGATAATGAATGACAGACTTTCTAGTAGAACTACACTAAAAGCGCCTCTATAAAAATGTGTTGTGACAATGGAACACCAAGCTAAAAAAAACCATAATGTTTTATTTTAGACGTGTGTAAATATATATAAGCATACATAGGATGCCAATGATGATACGACAAATGGAATAATTTTCGTTCTGTTTATTATTTTAAATTAATTTTTTTTTAAATAAATTCTTAGGCTTGGAAAATATTCTGTGAAATTTAAATATAATCCAAACATAAACAAAACATGCTTTCAGTATCGTTATTGGTATTGAAGTAGGTAGATAAGAAAATAATTTTTAGATTAACATTTAATAAATATTTCATTTAATATTTAAAATTGCAAAAATTAGCAAAAATAACCAACACAAAAACCTTCCTTTTAAAACTACCCATTATCCTTACAAACAGATACAAATATTAATAGGTAGAATAACAAAACAAATACTAAGGTTTACATAACTCGTACACGTGAAATTAAACGATTATAACGAAATCGGTTTTATTAGGGATGGCAAATTTTTCAATGTGCCAATCTATGACATAATTGAAAAAAAAAAAATTCAGCCGTGCCAAAATTATTTTTATTAAGGCGGCTGGAGCAGCCTACATTTTTCATGCATTTGGACCAATAGGCTGGAACAAAATTCACCTAGTTCTAATTGTCCGATTTAAATTTTGAAAAAAATATTTAAATTTGTTAGCTTCTTTACTATGTTTTGTAGGAACCACAATTTTATTATTTTTTCTTAATTTTTTATTAACTTGTATGCTAATTTTTAAAAAAA
>NW_020273306.1:62285-103118 GCF_003268045.1 Sipha flava
AAAAAAAAAATAAAAATTTGAATGCATTTTATTAAATAACTTGAACTATAATCAAAAATCCGTTTCCTACAAAACATAGAAGAAAAGTTGAGAAATTAGAATATATTAAAAAAAATATAATAGGATTACCAGAACTAGACGAATTTTGTTTCAGCTTTTACCTCTTTTCACCAATTTGAAAAGAACAAAAAAATAGTTTCATGCATTTGTCGTTGACTTGTGCATGCGCGTATGAGAATTAATGTGTTCTCGAAATTGCGATAACACGCGCAGCGACCGCATCGGTTTAGAGCCGCGACCGATTATAAAACTAATTTTGTACACATCATAAAATTGTATTGACTATAATAATAATAATATTATAAGCGATAGCGCCACATCACAGTTTGAAATTATTTTTGTTTGTTTTGTGGATTCCAATTTACAATTATTATACGAGTATAATATTGTATCATATCTCATTCTACAAACGGTTATCAAAAGTATTGATGAATGATGAATTCATGAGTATTATTACAACGTGTTATTGATTCAATTTTTGAACTAATCTAGACAAAAAAGTTTATTGTAATCATTTATTATTAAAATGAGGGACTGTAGACGTAAAAAGATTCGACTAAAGTTGTCTGCACACCGGAAAAAACCTCATAATTTAAATAATTTAAGAAAATTAAATACAAATGAACCTTCAAAAGACTTAATTATTGATCAGGTAATTATGATTTATATTTTAAAATTTTAATTGATATTATAAGGCCAGAGCCGGCGCTAAGTATTTATTAAAAAAAAAAATGTGCAGCCCTATACGGTCGCCCGAGTCGTACGTGTCTTCCGCCATCCCTAATATTACCGTATAATAGTATAACCTAATTATTTAAACCTATTTGATGATATATTCGTTATTTATTTTTTTGGGGTACACGCTTTGCACATTGGCGTATGTTCCGGGAATTCGTATTTTAGTCGCTGGCCATTTGCGACAACAGATAATAACAATAATGCGATAACGAATTACACACACTAATGTTCATTTACTACTCACACATCGATACACTCCAAATGTACATGTAATATGAATTGCCTAAATATTATTCCTTAAAACATGCAGCGCTCCAGCCCCCTTAACACAGAAAAATACAAATGAAAAATATAAATGAAAAAATAATTATTATAATGTAGATGGTTATGTAAAAATATAAATAATGTAAAAAAAATATTAAATTATTATTATTGTTTGTTAGAATAAAACTTCTTAGTTAACACACACTTCTAGCAATCTAGTGCCCCACTATATTACAACATATAAATTATATTTTTTAATAATACGTGATTGTGATACACTATTAATATGTGCAATTGACTATTTAATTTATTGTATGTTACTTAAAAATCTATAAATATATATGGACAAATAAAAGTTTTATTCGAAAATCTCATGCGTGCCAACCTTGGCACTAGTGCCGTATTTAGACATTTTGCGTCCTGGCGCAAAAAAAAAAAATAATGTCGCCCCTCTAAGAGGCCTACCCACAGAAAATATTAGAGATTATATAGGAGATATATAGACTATATTTCCTCATGAACCTTTTAGATATTCCAAATTCAATGCTATTTTTGTGTAGTAGGCACGCCACCGCACGCTGCACGCGATAACAACTAATTTGGGAACTAATATTAGGTATATTAATAATATTCTGGATCGCTGATAGCTATATTAATATAAATACATTAATAATATATATCAATTACATTAACATTAATTTATGATACTGTTATTAAAAACAAAAAAAAAAAATAATAATGTCAAAATAATTTTAAAAGTTCAATAATTTACAAGTGAGCAAATTTCCGACCACAAAATTTTGGCGCCCGGGGCAGTTGTAGCCAGTGCCCCCCCCTAAATGTGGCCCTGCTTGGCACGCGTGCCACTTATTTGCCACCCCTGGGTTATATTATGACAATATTATGTGCCTATATATATCCGCACGCAATTGTGTATGATCGACTATCAATTCTGATTGATATACTGTATACGGCACCCATAATTTCGTAATTTTTTTTTTCGTTGCACAATTGATTATAGAATAGACTATTTATATTTATTTTATAGAATAGACTACTTAGAATAGTCTATTCTACAATCAATGGTTGCACAGATAAATAAATGCTAAATTAGATAACGTTTTATACAACTTTTTACACCCCTGCATAAAGTAATAACTAATAATACTTACTCTATAGACTGAATAGATATGGGGTTATTCATAATTTGTGAAACATGTTTATAAAAATATTACGAAAATACAAACTTCACTATTCTCTATAAATGAAGAAAAATACCTCAAATTTTAGTAATGTATTAAAACAAACTATTTAGTGAAAAAAATCCTTGTAATATTCTCTCAACATGCAAATTTAATAAATATCAATATAATATAATATGCTTTTTGTTTAATAGAACACAAAATTACAAAATATAGATATTAATAATATAATATGTACATTTTTATTAAATACTTTAAAAACTGTTCAAAATTATAAAATTGTTCATAATACTTAGTTACAAATAACAAATGTTATTATACAAAGCAACTTAAAAGAAAGAATTATCATTTATCCTATAGTGCAGGAAAGTAGGATATCCGATATTTTGATCCCAGAAACTATAAAAGCTAGCATACTTTGTTTTTCAAAATGTTCAACAACGATTAACTTCATTCTTCTTGGTTTTACAAAATAATATATAATATTCTACTTTAATTTTTATAAAAATCATTATAATATTTCCTATACAATATACCTACCTTATAAGTTAATAATAGTGCTTTCTATAAATAATTAATAATTGCAGTAAAGGGCATCATTTAAATATTTATTAGGGTAGGGCATAATTATAACCGGCCCAATAAAGCCGCGCATACACTAGATCCGAACCGGCCGGACCGACCGAACCGAAAAAATATTCGGTCCGAATTTTTCAGGGTATAGCTGCATTGAGTGTCACCGAATTTTCGTTCCGAAAACAAAGTTAATAGCTAAATAGCTAATTAAATAATCATATTATGTCGTGACTTATGATAATAACTAGAGTAAACCACGTATTGTATTTTCTACAATCAGTTTTCGACAGTTGACGAATGTAGTGCATGGTGTGCAACTCTCACGTGCGATGTATTTACAACTACTAAAATATTTACGAGTTAGTACGACTACATTATCGAAAAACCAATGTGAAACGGTCGATTTGAAAATTGTAGATAAAACACACGTTTTCAAAACATATATACTAAAATATCACGATTTATGATATATCTAAAGTACTTAATACTAGGACATAGTAGGTACTAGGTAATAGGTACACAACGATGTTATTAAAACACCAAATGTAATATGACCACAATATTTAATTTATTATCAACGTCTCAAACCAAGAGGTAGGACCTATACATAGAATAGTACCACTAATTTTCGGCCGAAAAATTTAAACATGTTTGAACGGTTGAAATTCGAACCGATCCGAATTTCGGTTCGGGTTATCAGTTCGGTATAAGTGTATGCACTCACATATAAAATCGGCATTTTGATTTTTTTCGGTTCGGCCGGTTCGGGTCTAGTGTATGCGCGGCTTAAGGTATAAATATAAAACTACCCTTCGCTCCTTAGGCCTCCAACCAGTAGCGCAAATAGCACTAAATCTTATTATTTTTGGGGGTTATTTTTATCTATGGCCCCATTGCAAGATCGTTTAAGTGGCCTGGCGTTAATTTCAATCGAACAAGAAATAGCCCGAGAAGTTGACTTTGACGATTTAATCGATATGTTTGCTGAAGCAAAAGCAAGAAATAAGAAATTTTGAATATTTAAATTTTATATTGCTTTGTATTTATTTTTAAACCAAAAAATGTTTAATAAAATTTTACTATAAATATAATATTACACAAAACATGTTTTTTATTGTTTTTAACCTTAAAGGGTAGAATTTTATTGGTGGTTAGTTTTTGTAGGCTATTCCTCATATCTCTTTCTTCCAAATTTATAAAACTAAGGGTCCGAATGGATTATTTTGCCACGTGCATTAAAAGTTCTGGTTAAGCCACTGCACATACAATTTCCTTTTAATCTTTTCTAAAGCCACCATAAGTTTCATTTATGCTTATAAGTTTTAAGTTTAAAACGATTTTAATTTGTCAGTTAACTATCGCTAATCAATGGTCGATTCGTCGATTTTTCAAATAGCGAATTCGCCAGTCATTGAAGACAGCTTATGTAGAAATCTGTCGGGCAAATATTTATACCATGTAAGAACTTTTAACCCTTTTCCAACCCTTTCAAGCCTTCACTATGGAATATTTAAAAAAAAATTATTTTTAAGAATACCTACCGTTATTTTAGGATCAAATGAAGAAGATAAACAATTTCTTTTGTAATTTTTGAAAAATGTACTTTTTATTTATTATTATTTTTACTATTGATATAATTATTATGATTTATTATTTCAAGTTTTATAAACATAATTCTTAAATGAATTATTGATAATTGCCAGGTACAAATTTTTTTTCTTTAACTATTTTCATTCTAGTATACTAGTATGGAGATTTGCATTTAAGGAGGTGCCTACTATACTCATGGGCCTTATCTTAACAAAACGTGTAGGTATATTTAATAAATAGTTAAATAAACATAAATCGAATTTTTTATTTAATATTGTGGTAATTAATTTCATAAATATGTTTTTCTAGAATTTTGTATATTTTTCACAGATAGTTATAATTATTTATGATTTGTACTTTTGTAGTTAATTTTAGCTATTATATTATCATAATAAGTTTTCTACACAAAAATATAGTTCTAGTTTTTCTATTATAAAACAAAATTTATTTTTTGCCCAATATTTTAGAATAAATTCCATTTTATTTAAATAGTATCAGTTAAAATTCGAAACCATTACTCTTAGACTTAAATTTTAGGATATTTTTTTACTAGCACCTGTGGATACCCAGATTATAAGGGGATATTTTTCCCTCTTAAAAACCGGCAATAAGCCCGCCACCCAGATATGTCGATGAGGTAATGCTTCGGGTGGCGGGTCTCCATAATTTGTCCTTTCAGTGTCACAAATTGTTATGAGGCGAGTACGAGACAGCACTCACAGTTGCCCCTTATAGAGGTATAGAAAAAATATATATTGTCTTTCCCAACCTCGTTCGTAGGGCTGCGTATGCTTCTCATCCAGCGTGACGTTTTGACTAACCCCCCCACGAGAATCCACCTTGACGTGGTGTGGGGGCCTGCGTCCCTCAACAGTTCCGAGAGCTATGCCAACGGTAACTTACTACCAACAGAGTCTCCCATGTTGGACAGGTCGACGAACTGAGGGCTGACAAAGTGGTTCTCAACAAAGGGTAGGGCGGGCTCTTCAGCCTTGGGTGACAGCCGTCCTAGAGGAAAGAAAACCTTGATCAAAAACCCCCTGGTAGTAGGGTTAAAATGTAGTGAAGGAAATCACTTAAAAAACCACAATATGAGTTACTATCAGTCGAGTATTGTTACCACTTCAGGGGCTTCGGAACCCCAGTGGTCGGCAGAAGTGGGTGGTTCCGGTGTCAAACCGGAACCAACGTAGCGGGCCCACTTCGGTCGCCATTAACCGATCGTGAGGTTACGGGTGCGGCCGTCCAGGCCCGCGTTACTCTATCCATTACTGGTGCGCAGACGAAGAATTGCGGGCCACGTCGACGGCAGCGAGCCACTTGGTCACCAGACGTGATCTTTGCGTCGACCACCGTTGGAAAACCACATGCCACCATTGCTGCCTCGCCGTGGTGGAAGCGAAGATTGAGAGACGTGACGCGTCCACTTAAACGGACGTAGTTGAACCGAAATTTTGTCGACGTAACTTTTCTTCGCAAACCGATAGGAGGAACATTTCGGACATTGGTGTTCAAATTGACAATCAAGTCGCAGTTGTGTAGTCTTCCACGGACTTTATAGGAAAGCGTGCTACCGGCGAGGCATTAACGACACATTTAAAAACTTTACCAAATAGTTCGATCAAACAAGAAGCACAAAGCACAGAGATGCCATTGATTATGACCGAACGGGAAGTGTCTTACGTAGTTGAAAGCATCAATGAAGTCATTGTGTCATTGATGACTTCACCTATAACATATACGAATAAAGGCGAAGATAATTTTAAAGAAAAATTTTTAATCGCCAAGACTGGCTTACACGAAATAAATTTACGCAGCAAGTTTCTAAAGGTGAAATACCTGCTGAACAGCCACGAAAAGATGGCATGGTTTGCGAGTGTTCTAGTGAAGTACCTTTTGAGCAAATAAAGGTTAATTCATGGAGTGTATTCAAGAATGATGCAGGACATAGGAAGCGATTTATTTAATAGTTTAATACTCTCATAGACTCATTGGATAATTTGAGTGATGTTAAAGAATAAAGATCCTGCAGACAATAAGACATTGTCCATCTTGAGTGACTGGTTAGGGATCATCACAACAACATTTAAAAAGTGTGAGCCTACTGAAGAAGATATTTAACTTGTCAAGAAACAAGTTGTAGCATACGAAATCAACAGGCACTATATGTAACCACTTTATGTACTTCTAATTACTACCGAAATAATATCTTGATTTTACTGTTTCTTTTTTTTTTTTTTATCAATTTTTCAATTTATGTTAAAAGCGAATTTTTTTTCCATTTTTAGTATAACTGTTGTTTATTTTTCTTACTTTGATAATTTTTTTAATATCTCCTTAAGAATTTTATTATACTTCTGTTTTATGAATTTTTACTAATTATCAGAACACATTGATTACTTTTTTATTAATGATTAATTTATTCTGTAATTTTTGATTTTTTTTGTTTTTTTTTTTTTAAAAATCATTAACGACAATTTTTTTTTTTTAGTTTAAGTGGACTTTTTTCATCTAATTTTTTTTCTTTAAGATATATGTACTAATGTATGTCTATAATTTTGTGTTTATTATTATTACATGTACATTATTATTTTATTATTATGTACCTTATTTTGATGTTGCAAGTGTTTTTTTATACATTGTTATAAATAAACACATTTTTTAATTGTATTTACTTTTTTTTAACACTAATTTTTTGTTGTGATATTCATGACTTAATGTTCAGTGTATCTCTTCATTGAATTTTTTTTTTATACTATACGTATACATTCTTTATAGCTTTGTAATATGTAATATTATTTTTTCGCAAGAATTATATTTTTATTTACACAATTTTATTACTTATTGTTTTGTGTATAATGCATGATAATTATGATTAGTTATGAAAATGTATTATTTTTTGTTTTTATTTTATGAATTTGAAGAGGTTTTATCTTTTGAATAAATAAATAATTATATTAATTGTCAATGTAATATTTATTTATTTGGTCAGAATTCTTCATTTATTTATTAATTTATTTATCGTAAAAATTTGATAGTTTCTCAATTTATATTAATTTGAATTCTTATATTTTATCAAAATATATGGTATACTGTGTAATACAGTAGCTTTAATAGTGATGTTAAAAAAATGAAATAAAACATTACTTGTTTTACATAAAGTTTTATTTCCCTTTCACAGTTTTTAAAATGGAAACCTTAGACTGAGGAATTCAACTGAAAAAAACTTACTTTTTGTACAAAATAATGTTCTACTATTAAATATTCATTTATTAACTGTACAATATCAATAAAGAAAATTCCTTATAAGTATAAAAAATAATTACCATTTCTATTCTTTGAAAGTGATCATTCAATTTATGTTAAAATATTAATTTTATTATTCACAAAGAATTTGATGAAATAAAATGTCGCATAAATCTGTGGTTTGAAACATATACAAATATTAATTACAGATATATTTCTCAATTATATTATTTGAAAAAACTGATATACATTTTATCATAGTGGTAGAGGCCATATTCTGAGTGAAAAATTCTAATAAAATGACAATATGACATTTCATTTTTTAAGTATAAAATAATGAGGGAAATAAATATTTAAAAATAATTGATATATTCAAAATTATTATGTTAGTTTGTTGCATTTAGTTTTTTATAATATTATCAAGTTCATTTTTGATCGCAATGACACCTTCAATCAGTGGACTATGAGCAAAACGACTGTAAAGCATATTTTGACAAATCACCAACAAATCAAATAAGTTTACAGCAATCGATCTCCTGAAAAATATTAATTTATTTTAAATGAGGTAGTTGAAATAAAATAAAATTTATAAAAAATGATTTACCTTTGCATCCCTGAAGGCCATAAATCAACATTTTGTAAATAATATCTGGCTAGACTCATGATTACTTCTAACACATGCAGTTCACTGGTCTTCTGCCACCGTGGATCATTAGTAGAATAAATTCTAACCGAACAGATTATAAGATTAAAAATAATAATAAGATTTTATAATATTATAAAATTACTTTTTATAAATGGCCACTAGAGATTCAATAGGAGCACCAATTGTCAACATAGTTGTGTATACAGATTCCAAATCGCCACCCAAGTTACAATTTAAATATTCTAACATAGTTGTTACATATTCTGAACAAAAAAAAATAAAAATGTATCATAGACATAATATAAATAATTATTACACTTCCCGAAATAAGAAATAAATATCTAAACATACCTAGGTCAAAAGTCGAAGAATTAATTGGATGCGAACTGGCCAATGACTTAATTTTTTCCAAAGCAATGGTCATTTTATTGTGTTCACCAATATCACCGCAGTCTTCCACAACTTAAAAAAATATGTAAATAACAGAGAAATCAATATATAAAAAAATAAAATAAAATTTTCTGAATTTATTAAAATATATAATACCCTAAGAAATATCAAAAACTATAATGTATTCTTGTAATAAATATTGTACAAAGATAAAAAAAATTTTTACAAATAAAACACAATTACACAGTTAGGGTATTAAATTATTAATGATACAAATATAGACAAATATTATTTCTTAAAACTGTTATTATTTTAATTTACCTTTAAGTAAAATATTTTCCCAAATCTGGTTGACTAATTCGCGGTCATCATGATTAGAAAGTTGTAATATTGCTAACTGAGCTTCCCATAAACTATGAGGTTCCGCAAAATTACTATAAAGCTAGAACAAACAATATTATTTACAATCAATTATCTTCTTAATTTTCTACTGTACACAAAAAATAAGTAAATATCATACTTCTCCTAATGTAAACAGATTGCTATTAAGTTTTTCAATGATATCAATTTTCCCAACAACTTGGCTAGATGACAATAAATCCAATATCTAATTTAATAAATTAAATATGCAAAAAATTAAAAAATTAAAATCTAATACATAAATTGAAATGAAATATTTTATTTGAAACATTAATTAACAAACCAATTTTTTGTATTTCAGCTACTTGTAATAAGTCTTCTACTTCTCTTAGACTAGTAGCATTTAATGCAGGAGTACTCAACTTTTTACTACGTAAACATGCCATTGCTCGGCCTAAATACATAAGACGATCGCTTAAAGTTAAGCCACTCCTGATAAAAAAAGTAAACATAAATTAAATTGCAAAAAAAAAATAATTTTTACAAGAAAAATAATAGTAATATTACTCAGGTCTTTTAGCTAATGATGCTAAAACTTCTGCTGCCTCATTATAATTTCCATTGTACTCATAATATCTACATAATACATCTTTGATATAATTATTGCTATCATCAGACTTAGATTGGGTTAACAAAAACTTTTCCAAACTATGATGTCCCATTTCAATGGTTTCTCTTATTAATTTCTTATCAATCATCCACCTGTATACGACAGTATGCATGATTTCATCATCACAGGAAATACATAACTTTATTAACTCTGATATCTATTAACAACAACAGTAATAAGAATGTAATTAAATTATTTAAATTAAAATTAAAAAAAAAAAAAAAAATAAAAAAAAAAATACCAAATTAGAAGCTTGTTCAGGAGTTAACGCAGAATTTTCTAAAATGCCAGGTATTAAATTTGGTCGGTTAGGAATGATCACTGATGGATTTTTCACCATGATTGAGTATAAGGAGTCTAAACTTGCACTTATTTCTTTGTAAATGTCTAACCTGCAATTTTAAACAAATGCATTGATGAATTTTCTAAAATAATGTTCTTCAAGCATGAAAATAATAAATATTACCTAAACATGTAAGCACCATAACCAGGCCCGTCTCTATCTAACACCATATTGTTGACAAAGTAATGACCACCTAAATTTTTTGGATCAACTTTTTTGGCATACTCACTACACAATTGATATACACCTTCCATATAAGCACAATTTGTGTATTGTAAACATACGGAAGTTAAATTAAACTTTGGTGCTACCTCTTTTAACACCTATATTTCATAAGATTTTAATATTAACACAATAAAAATATATGAATAAAGAAATAAAATTTATAGTCAATCACAATAAATTACCATAAGAGATTGATATAAAATTCGTTTACGTTCATCTTCATTGATTGTTGACTGAGCCAATTTAATCATTTCGGAAGCCTATGGTAATTAAAATTCATAATTACTTTAAATTTGTATTAAATTATATAATAAATAATAGTATTTACTTTAGCACAAGCAGCATCTTCAGAATGGTATATGGATGGACATACTTGGCGTAGTTTCGTACTAATTGATTCTACAGATGAATTCTCATTTAAATATCTAAATACAAAATAAAAAATATATTAATATCTTAAATTATGTCATTGAATTAATATTTTCTTCGTGGAACAATTTATAACAATAATGTATATGAAAAATGAACAATGAATGTAATAATATACTTTACTCACGTATCTAAAAGTTTTTGTACTAAGCTTTGACATATTTCTTGATGCACAAGGATCAATTCCTTAAAAGTAACATTTTCCAATACACGGTGTTCTTGCTGAAATTAAAATTGGATAATTTTAACATTAAACCTGATAAGTTTACTTAAACAAATATTTAAGAATATAAATAAATGCCTTATACACCTTATACTAAAAAAGGTATATAATTAATAATAATCTAGCTAATATAAAAACAAATACATTGCTAAATAATTTTTTTTTTTTTAACTTACTTCACTTAATTTGCTAGCTATAATATAAAATTGATGTTCACTGAGTAATTTCCATAAATTAAACACTTCAGCACTATAAACAACTAATTGTTTCAAACATTCAATAGATTTAGTTTCAGATTGATTTGCATCTTGTACAATTGTACGTTTTGAAGCATCTAATGTAGCCTTAGTATAACTTCCTAACATTTTTGAATAATTATTCATAAAAGTGTGTAAAGTTTGCAAATGACTAGCTACAAATGAACAATCATCTGGAGATACAGTATTGACAATCTAAATAGATATATTCAATTATTTTAAATTATATTTTGATGTATTTAAAAATGGACAGATATTATTTATATAATTATATTACATAAGTTTTTCCATCAGTAGTCTCCATATTTACTGCTTTAATATTCCAAAGGGGTCTAAGTAAACGACTGACAAATAAATATAATCCATTATGTTTAGATGAATAATGAACGCTAGTAGATTCAAAAGGTAGATTTGTTATATTTGATTGATTGTTCATGAATGTTGTAAAATTTCCTGGTCTAAAACCTGTAAATATTGAAAACAATTACCTATATAATTATATAGTAATTTCTCAATTATATATTTAAAATATTAAGTATTTAAAAAGTATTTTGTCATAACAAATTATTAGTCGAAAACTTTTCAGATAAAAATATATACTATGATAAATTAAACTCTTACTAGTATTTTGAAGAACTCTTGATGAATCATTGAGTGAGCTATGTAAATTTTCAGTCACTAATTTAGGTTCACCGCCATGAGTGAAAAATGCACGGGTTGCATATTCTTTGACCTAATAATTTAAAATATACCTTTAATACTCAAGCATGAAAGAAAATGTATGCACTTACTTTAATGTTCTTTAATGACTGATCACAAATTATTGTGAGACAAGCAACACATGCTTGATCATCGCTGAAATTTTTGAAATATGTTTTGATAGCATCTGTTTCTGAACCTTGACTGATAGTAAACAATTCACAGAGAGTGTCATATGGTCGAAGCATTTCAAAAATTTCCAAACCCTGAAAGAAGAGATTTTGATTTAAGTAAAAAAAAAAAAAATTTTTTTTTAACTAAATAATATAATTACCTGAGGAGCTATGGTAATATATTCTTGTCGATTTTCAAATTGTTGGCGAACAATAAGTGGTGGTTGTATTGAGGTTGGGTCATTGTATATCAATAAATTGGGTCCTATGTTTTCTAATGATAATGGGCATACATCCAGATCGGTAATAAAATATCTTTCACTAAAGTTAGGATTAAAAGCATATTCATCAGGAGTTATACACCATAACATTGGTCTGTAATTAGTTATGTCAGTATCACACGCCATTATAATAGTACCTGCAAATAGAAAAAACAAAAAAAATCAGTTAAAATGTCTAGTTAATAGTAATTACTAGAAGTCAAATTTTTATGATTTTACATATTTGTTTCTAGTCTATACAGTTAAACAGAAGTGAGATACCTTTACGGTTAATGAAACACAGAATTCCCTTAAAAAAAAATGTATTTTGCATAAAAAAGCATATTTTAGGATTTAGGAAATATTCAGTACATTTTTATTTTTGAAGGTTCTATTTTTGTAAGTATTTATTTTTGAAGAAAATAATTTATATTACATATTATTTGTCTGCATATCTATAGACATATTACGTACATCAGCATTTTGATAATATTGATCAACAAATACAATATTCACAATGTGAGTTATTTTTATATCCTAGGTTGTTTTAAAAATTAATCAATAGATCCACGTATGGTTAAAATTTGCATTAAAACAGATTTTTTTTTTCAAAAATGTTATTGTAAGTCAAATTAATAATAACAATTAGTAATTAAGAAATTTTAACCAAGTAATTATAATATATATATTTTTTTACAGAATATTGAAAGAATATTTGTATTTTTAAAAACATGAAGTATCATAAATTTGGTATTTTAAAGAATATTTACAGAATATATTGCCTTTTTTAAACGACATAAAAACCTCATATTTTAAGAATTTTAAAAGAATATTAATCTGACCTTTAGTAATTACTTTAATTTCAAATTTTTTTTAAGTAAAATTATTATTATAATAATAGATACATTATAATATGTGAAGAGAGAACCCAAGAAATACTTTTAAAAGTAGCAAGTACTGCTTTTACATCCATTAACTCCTAAAAGACTAATTATATGTACACTTAAATCCATTTATTACAATGATATAAATAAAATAATATTCAGGGTAAGACAATCCCCAGCAAAGTAGTTATCTTGTGTGCAGTCATTTTGGTCAGGTAAAACAATAATTGTTTTAATAAAATAAAATTTGGTTTTATATTCACCAATTACAAAAAGTTGAAATTTAGGAATATCTAGGAAAACAGTTACTAAATAAATTCTATTCTGGAATTTAATATTATGAAAAATGCAGAAAAGTTATAAATTTTTTAGTAAGAAAAAAACTTATATAGAATAGAAAACATTTTTTGTAAATTATGGTCTTGTTTATTTTCCATTTTTTCTTGGTCAAAAAATACATTTCAACTTTATATTAAGACCTCTCATTAAAATAATTTACGCAAAGAATGACTGGTATTTATTTTCAAATACAATACGGTTTAAAATATAATAAAATTTTTCATAAAAATCAAAATTTTGTAATCTAATTATAATCATCAGTTATTTTAGGTTTCTCAAAAGATTACCATAAGCAAATTTGGCTGTAGTATAGTAATCTATTTATTTTTTATTTTTGTCTATTTATAACTGGCATATGTTTACTTATGTATTTTAATAATACTCATGAAATATGTAATAAGTATTATAATAAGTAGTGTATAATTTTAGCTACAATTTGTTTGGTAAATAAAGGTATATTAGTGGTTAAATAAAGGTTATGGTTGGGTGTTATAGTATAAAATTATAACAAATAACTATTACTAATTTTACTAAATTAATCAAAGAATACCTCTATTATACATCACATGTTGAACACTACTTGGTTTGGATTCTCCTACAACCCTATTATATCCTGGAGGTAATCGTATGTGTAAAAGTTGTAATGTGTAAGGTCTAGTATTATTAGAGATTATTACTCCAGTTGTAAAATATAACCTAAATCCAGATTTAGATACAACCATTAGATGAATGTTTGACGATTCGGTTTCTTCAATGATTTTGATACTACTCAATATAGTCATTTGAGCTATTTCCATGGTTCTGAAAAATATATAATCCGTTAAGTTATATCTAATTGTATTATTTCATTTTGAAAAAATATATATTAGTTTACCTAAGTAATTTAGAAACTTGATGCTCAAGACTAGAATGTGACAAAGAAATAATTCGACTTGTTGATTTACCATTAGATCCCAGGTCATATAAATCAATTGAACTATTTTCAGTCAAAGTATAAAGTATATGTCGAGTGTTATCAACAGCTATTTCAACAATAGTCGAAGGTTCATTGATCACATATGATAAAAACGAAGGAAGTATATAAGATAGAGTGCCAGCTGAATGACAAATTTTTTTGCATCGTCTGCCATTTCCAATAGAAAACCATCCTAAATCTTTCTACATATTTTAAATAAAAATAATGTATGTTAACATTTTCAATTGATGGTATTTTTTTTTTATTTATTTTTAGTACCCAATAATCAATTTCAAATAGATTGCCATCTTCACTCGCAAGAAAAATTCGCCCATCATTTGTTCCAACAATTTTGGAAGTTATTACACCTTCAGTAGGAACTTCAAAAATTGTATCTGTAGTCAGTTCTAATTGCTCTACTGTTTTACCTTATTATACAAAGATATTTGGTTTTATTAATATATTTTAGATAACATAATTGTTTATTGATAGGTATTAGAAGAATATAATTGACAGTTATTTATTAAATATTTTAAGAAAAAACTTTAAAAAAATTACCATCGATACCGGTGACTTTTTTAAATGTTACACCTAATATTGCTATGTTTAAACCAGTAGCTAGGACTAATAAATGTTTTATATGAGGTTGAAATACATTTGGTTTAGGTGAAACTAAAGCTACTGCAAAAATAGTAGAATTCATTCCATCAAAATAAGATAAGTCGGTTCTAAAAAAAATATAAATATATAAAAACAACTAGTAAAATACTATATATAGTACAATATTAACTAACCCTTCACTATAGTCCCATAAGAAAAACTCCTGATCAATTGTGATCCAAACTCTGTTAATCTCAGGAAAGATTCCTAACTTACGATGGAAATTTTGTGAATCTATAAAAAAATAATTATAAATTTTAAATTAGGCGATAACAATAAATTATTGATTTAGTAAGTATTAATTTTATTATTGAAGAAATCCAAAAATATATAAATAGCAAACAAATTAACTAAAATATATCAAATGTTAATAATAATACCATTCCATTGTTCCAATAATGCACCAGGAAGTGATATCTTGTGTCGTGACTTAAGAGGAGCGATAGAAGACATTCCTAGTCCTTCTTTAGGATAGTCATATTCTGTACATCCACTAATACTATAACCTGTAAATTACAAAAATAAATTCTATTAATTAATCTTTGTACCATATTAAAATAGTTCATAGTCGGTTTAATAAAATTAATACTGACCACTATTAGTTATATGCATTTTATCAATAAGTGTTGGAAATGAATCATCTGCTGCAAAAAATTTATCCAACATTTTCCCAGATAGATCTAAACTTTCTTTAGTTGAAATTGTTTGATTAACCATAGACATGGTAGAGTTATCCATGGTTCTTGAAACATTCATGAAAGAATCCATTTTCAACTAATTCAAACATATAATGCATAAGTATAAATTATGAATAATGGTTAATTCAAAATTGTCTTATAGTACATGTTTAAAATTATTTCAAGCAAACTCATTTTGTAAATTATAATGTTATCCTTAAAGTATCAAAAATGTATTTTAAAACCTATATATTTTAAGTAATTTTAGTATTTTTAATGTAAAATTCAATGGAATTTATAACATTATAACATTATAACATAATTTATAACATTGGTAAAAGTATTAATATTTGCATAAATAAACCACTTTCCAATACATTGTTTATAGTTGCAGCAATTTATTCATTACCTAATATTTTATAATCCCAAGTTTTAATATTATAATTTTCAGTTTATGATGTAGATATTGATATTAAATAATAATTATCAAACCAAAATATTTCAGCATAAAAAAAATATTAATAAAATTTAACAACCTACCTTTTGATAAAATATTATAATTAGAATCAAAAGTTCAAATATAATAAACTATGTGTATCACTTAACATAATTAAGTTTATAATTTTGTTTGGTAAAAATCAAATTATTCGCAAACAAAATGAATTTATATAAAACCATAACTTTCCTACCAATAGTGAAAAAAAAAAACAGTACAACCACTGAGATTACAGCAATAAACTATAAAAAAATATTTGGTATTAGATACTCCGAAGACAGTTTTTTGTAGAAATTAAGGAATAGTAGGTGTTCAGAAAATTATTGTCTGAATTGAAGGTAAATAATATCCGTTAAGCGCTAACCTCAAATAATTGAACGGCGATACAAACGTTTCATCTGGACATACATGACGATAGTGACGCGGGCTTAGCATCGTAATATCTGGATTACCGTATTGGTCAACAGATAACATATCAAAACATGTGCTTCGCGATGATATTATTGAATGAAGTAAAATTAAAATGTGCAACCACGCCATTTCCGTTTGTACTTCGTGCAATTCATTGTGCTTTGTTTTATGTAATAAATTTACTTTGTGTACATCACACCTCGTTACATTGTGACGGATCCTTTGCCATGGTCGTAATGCGTATTCCGAATTTTTCTTTAAAACATACATTTGATTTGACATCGATTTTTCACGGTATCGGTGCTTGAGATTATTATATAAATAAAAATAAAAACTATCATGGAATCGAGTAGTCGGTAAAAATTATATAAACTAATAATTTTAATTTATGTTGTTGAAATATTAATACTTGTCGTTTGTTTTTACTATAGTCTTGGGTTTTGTGAAGTGTGCAGTAGTGATTTGGCCAAATACTGTTGTCCTAGGTGTGAAGTTAAAACGTGTTGTTTAGCATGCGTGAACATTCACAAAAAAGAATTAGATTGCGATGGTAAAAGATATAAGACAGGATTCAAAAAACTAGAGAAATTTAATGATAACGAAATGAGTCAAGGTATAAAAATATATTCTTTCTTGTGTTTTTTATAGTTCTTATTTTTATATTTACATTATTTTTTAAATAGATTACAGACTTATGAACGAGTTTATTGAAGTTGTTGGAGAGTTTAAAATGAAAACTCAACGCTTATCAAATTTAGCTCCTGTAAGTATTAAATTCTATAAATTAATGTTTAGTAAGATTACTTGCGCTTTGTCATATTTTATATTTTCAATTTATAAAAATTAAAGTAGAATTTTAAGTCTAAAACAAATTAATATCACGAATTTGTGATAATATATAGATAGAAAATAATATAGAAATTGCTTGTTATTTCTAGGGATTTCGAAGATTACGTTACCAAGCTTATCAACGAAATGTTCGATTACAAATATTACCAAATTCTACCATGAATAAAAATAATACATCATTTTTTAACCACAAACTAAATAAAATATTTTGGCGTATAGATTGGATATTTCATGGTATTGATGTAAAATTCACCAATCACAAGTATTAATGCATTTTTTATTTTATTCTTATATTTAAATATATACAATTAATTTAAATTGTATTAATTCTAAAAATAAATTTTCAGAGTTCCCGAGTATCAAAAAATAAATGATATTGTCAGAAATTATTTCTCATTAGAATTTCATGAAGATGAAGTAAAAGAAAAAATGAAATTTTATATCTCTGCTGGAATTAGAGGTGTAACATTTTTAATGAAAAGTTCATTTGGAAAGTTAGTATATATTTGTTTTATATTTCATTTTTAATAGGTTCTAATACTATATACATGATAAATCGAAATATTAATTATTAAACTTATTTTGTTAGATATTACGAACTTGATCCTGAAGATTCAATTTCATATAGTTTAAGATACAAATCAATATTAGAATACCCAGAAATATTAGTTGTTTTAACTATTCACAAAGATGCATTTAGTGAACTTATTTGTGAGAATTCAACCTACAATAACAATAAATCAAAATTTAATTGATACAATTTATTTTTATTTTTCCAAGACCTATAACTATTAACTGTATTAATATATACTTCAATAATGTTTTAACAGAAAATTAGCAAACATAAAAGTAACTGATTTGATAATATTACATTTTATTATCTTAAATTTTTCATTTTATATAATTTATGTATTTATTATTTACTTTTTTGATAAGTTATATGCAGTATATATTTTACATACTTGTGAACTTATTATTGTACTGTATTTTTAATTGTATTATTTATTGTATAATATGATCCAATCTTGATGAGTTTTATATAGTATTATATTGTAAAATTTTGAACATATAAAATATGAAATATAAAAAAAAAAAATATAACAGTTAATTTTTTATATTTCCTATTGTTGTTGTTTATTTTTTGTTAATGAACTCATTACACAATTTGCTGAAAAAACTATGGTTTTTTTATTTTTCCTGACTTTCTTAAGCTAACAATGATTTGGTTGTTATAGTAAAACCTTAGTATCAATTAATTCTGGTATACAATCGATTTGGTAGCTCTGGTTTACATATGCCATGGCCAAAATCTCTTCTATATCGTAAAATGACGGACAAATTTCAATAATATTGCGTGGGATCAAGCATCAGCAAATTTTTTTTTTCTGTTGTTATTTTAAATTAATTTGTGTTGTAATAATTAATCAATGCAAATTATTGTCTACATACATATTAATATTTTGGTTTTTGAGGATAATTACCTACAATTTTGGATTTTTCTACACAGTTTGAACCTGTACTAGTGTACTCTGATTAACATTCAATCCAAGTAAACCTGTTAAAACCAATTTAAATGCCAGTAATATTCAGTCAATAAGTCATGATGTTAAAAAAAAAGTTTGAATTAAAATATTTAATTTTTTTAAATGAGACTTGTATTATTTAAATGTAAATTAGATGAACTTATATATACTAAAGATTTATGTAGATAGAAAGATGATATACTAGGTCAATGAACTACATGATATTGTGTCCGAATTTTATGTTTTTTAGTAGGATTATAAATTCAGCTCAAGATTGTGTTTTAATTAAAAAAAACTTCTGCATAGCACCCGCAGTAAAAAAAAAAAAAACAACCAGCATTTAATTTTTATTAATTTAATGTATTGACTTGAATATTAATTTAATTTAGAGTAAGTAACCAAGATCCAAAATACGTATAAATGTTTTTATAGATTTTGATGTTACATGTAACTTGTTTAACAAAATGATAGATATATTTTAAAATAGGTAGTATGTTGTTTCGTGCAGTGCTGTAGCAACCAAATATTGCGCTCGGGACGAAACTTCAAAATGCACCCTTATGTATTTTTAATTTAAAAATATTATGTTTATTAAATATTATTTTCAATGATTGCTTTAATTAATATGAAGGATGTTAAAGATTTTGCAAACAAAATATACGACATTGACCGCTGTAATTTATAACATTAAATTCAAGATTTTCATTTTTTGCGCTATCCCAGGAAATGCACCCGGGGCGTAGGCACCTCTCACCACCCTTTTGCTATGGCCCTGTGTATACTTGTTTTTGTAATTACTTATATTTTATACTAACTACAACAAATATGGATCCATATATAATTGCATACAATTGTTATAGAAATAAAAATATAATCAGCTATAGGACAAATTTGGTTACGAGTGTATACACAGTGTGATTACTTTTAAAGGTAACCAATAACTTAATAATTCTGTCCAGTGACATCGGATTGATATACGGTTTTCGGGAGGAGATAAGGAATGCTCAAATTTACAATTTTTGATGGTTTTCAAATGTTTAACCCTATCAATTTAAGTTGTACCTACGCATAACACCATTGTAATGAATATGACATGCATACAACTTAAGTTAAACATTATTAGCTTTTTTTATATTCTCATGTTTATTTTTTAAATGCTTGTCAAAAACTGAAATAGAAAAAAAACGATGCCTTGAAAATTTGACGGGAAAACATAATGAAATAAACTTTAAAACACCAAAATACAAAAATTAATTTTTAATTCAAATTTAAAAAAAAAAAAAAAAAAAAAACAAAAAATTAAAATCCTCGTCATCATAGTGTCATGGGTTCTACAAACATTTTTTCCTGCTAAGAAACATTCATAGGAAATTCGAAGAAAAAAGAAACAAGTTGATACTTGAACCCACAAATGTGAACTGCAAGATCTGTTCCGATCATGCGTTCAAAAACTGATCGACGCTTTTCAAGTATAATTTGTACACGACAATGTTATCAGCATGTTTCACCATTTGGTCTTCGAGTAAAAAACTACGGGAGAGAGAACAGAACAAAAAAAATGAACTCGCATGAGGTCGAGTAAGAATGTTTACAACACTGTCGTATATTTGTAAAAATGCTCTACTCACACAGCGTTTTCAGTTGCATCACCTCGGAAAACGTCATCGGAAGTCCTTTTACGTTGGTGTCATTCTGAAAACAGTAACATGAACGAGATGGACATAAATAGTGTCGGTCGTGCAGCTTTCTGGAGAAAAAAAATAAAACGAATAGGAACAACGGGTTGTAAACACGTTTACAACGCGAACTGTAATATAGTATCGGAGAGTGTTTTACAATGCGTATCCTTGTTAAATAAACGTTTCGGCACGTCGGTTTCCCGTCGATCATCACGCATTCGTATTGGACATGGCTGAACCGCTCGTTCGTTGCCATCTATGGACACTGTACATTAAAAGCATCAGATATTATATTACGCTTGTGTACCGAGAAGCACGTATGCGGTGCGGTGCGTATTTCGTCGAAGTTTTGCGCTGTCAAGTGCAGAACCTCCTTCGACAATATCGCGCAAGCCATCCGGACGACTGCGGCACAACTGGCGACCGATTCACCAGATATCTTGCGACACAGTACCGGCCTTAGGGGAGGGGGGGCAAACGGTGCGATCGCACTAGGCTTCGCGCTTTTATGTGACCTCACAGGGTATATTTATGGGGGGGGGGTCTTAGGGGGCTTCAGCCCCCTCTCCGAAATCCAGGAATTGTTTATTAAGTCTGCTTATTATGACCTATCAGATGTAAATCGTAAAAGTTCAATATAATTTTATAAAGAATTATTAGTAACAACGAACAAGTTATTCATGTAAAGGGTCTGACGATTTTGATCGTAACGATTATACCATTGAGATCGGTACATTGTGCTTAATTTTGACGTATGGTACTGCTGCATTATCGTAATTTCGATTTCTTTTAC
This sequence comes from Sipha flava, assembly GCF_003268045.1. NCBI lineage: Eukaryota > Metazoa > Arthropoda > Insecta > Hemiptera > Aphididae > Sipha > Sipha flava. Next base: position 83,903 of record NW_020273306.1, read on the forward strand.
CTAGAATTGATTTACTGATATTACACGCGTTGTGGCGTCTCAATCACCGTACAATTTTTATACGAACCCCTATGAGCTAAAAAATGTCCTAGAAGTGACGGCGACGACCGATAACATTATCACGGTTATCGGTTTACATCGTATAGTTGTTACTTGTTTTCGCTATTATAGATAAATTTTGTATAATAATTTTCCAACTTTTGTTTTTAATAGACTGAATTGGGGAATTCAGTTGGAAAAAATACCACAGCCCCCCCCCCCCCAAAAAAAATCTAAATACGCCCTTGGGGCCCCACAAATTATATATTACGATTATTACTTTATTTGTAAATAAAAATAATATAGTCCCAGTACACAAATCGTCACCCGCATGGACGTGTGGTCTTCTTAATAAACGGATTGCTATCGATGAAAATTAAGATGTATCAATTACGCATAGCTTTAAAGTATTATACGCGCATGCACTTGTAAAATTGTTTATCGTCGACGACAGTTCGAAATATAGTTATAGTATATATTTAGTTATATAATAATACGAAAAAACATAGATTTATATAAACAATTAATAAATTAATATAATTGTATGGGGCCCCGCAAAATGCTGCACCGGTCTCTGAAAACCGTCGGGCCAGCACTGTGCCGACACCTCCGTGCTTGGAGAAGAAATTGAAATTCCTCGTATTGTTTCTAACCAAAAGCATCGTTCAAATCATCCAATAAATACTCATGAAGATTATTTTAGTTTCCTTATACCAACCATATGTAGATTCCTTAATAATGCAATTAAAACTAAGATTTTAAAATAAAAACAGTGCTGTTCATTCCTTATTAAATTTACATATATTTACACCTCTAATTTGCATAAATTTGAATATGATTTGGACTTCACAGTTTAATTCCTTTTTTTTTATATTTTAAATGTTGTTAGTTATTTCCTTTCTATCGTGAAATGAACTCAGATAATATTACTCAAACCATTTCCTCTAGCAATAAGTTGGAAAAAAAGATTTTTTTTAGTAAACACCTAAATAGATGATATTAGATACACAAAATGCATACATTATCTTATGTTATCCATATGAAATTTTGTAAAGAAATTGACGTTTCTAACACTTTAACAAAATGTGTATGAGAAATATGTTTAGCTTAAATTGGTCATAAAAGCTAAATATAAAAAAAAGCAACACACAATAAAAGTTGAAAACAAAGTAGTTAAATAGGCAAATTCATATAAAAGTACGTCGAAATGTATGATTCAGAGTTTAAATGTAATTGAAATTGATCACACATTTTAAAAGTAGAAACTTACTACCACACGATCAAACACTTTTAAAATTCTAAAATATTAACTAATTATGTAGGTATTTAAACTTTTATACAAGTATATTTGCATTTGTTTAAATGAAATAAACGTATTGACAAGCCAATTGATCAATAGCCTTATTAATTAAAAATAATAATGTACACACATAAAAGTATAATAATTAAGTACACAAATATAAGTGTTATCGGCCAAATTAAATTATGTAATCTATATACCATTCAAAAGGATGTAAGTAGACCTTGAATCATGTTATTTGTTCATCCTGGAGTATACTTATCAGTATTATTAATTATTATATGTTGAGTACCTATGAATATATGCTGTATAATATAACGTTCGTGTTACTCTTCAATTTTACTGCTTTTAATGAACGTTTTATGGAATTCATTTATTTACATGTTATTATACTTATTGAGTTGCTACTCAAAAAAAAAATTTGGAAAATTATATACGTATATATCAAAATACAGAGTTTACTAATAATTCAATAAATATTAGGTAAATGGAATATTGATTTTTTATCAAGTTTAATTTTTTTTTAAGAAGGAACTTTATTTTAGATGTCAACAGACAAGATGGTTTGAACCAATCAAAACTAATTCGCAGATAAAGCATAAAATAGAGGAAATTAAATTTTAAAAGCAATTTTTTACTACCATGTGAAAATATACTGCCAGATGACAGGGTTTAAAATCAATATTCTACGAGGAAAAAGAAAACATGTGTGAGAAGTTTTTGTGTTATGATGCCCGGTAAAATTAATTACTGATAAGGTTTTACTTTGTATTCTCAGAAATCGACAAATCAAAACGTACTTTTGATTGTACAGAAGACTTAAGCAAGATCGGATACGCGTAACAAGATTTGAGTTCCTCGGATTGGACGTCGAACCCTTTCTGTTTAACGAGTCAAAAACTTTTACATCGAGATGCAATATTTTTAGACATTGCGAACACACCAAGTTTTATTACGAAAAACCGTTGAAGCTTCAAATTCATATCATATTTAAAGTATAAAGAGATAATACTCTTTTAAACTTCAATAAAATATGTTTTTTCTACAGTAGTTCTACAGAAATATTGAACAGATCACAATAAATTATTATACTTGGTATGGACACAGTTAAGTAGATATTACAATTTGTTATGAACCAAACTATTAATAGAATGTTGTAGTAAATTCGTGCAGAACGAGAATCCGATTTTAAAGAATTTTTCTTGGTACATTTCTGAACGAAATGTTAAACTGAATGGACAAGTCATCGACTTCTGTCAAGTGCGTATTTAATGAAAAAAATTAACAAGTGCCGTAAAACAGGGTGAATAGAAACACTTTTCAACTTTAAAAGCTTTGGAATTAAAATAACAAAACATTATATTAATGGTTTCAAATTTGGGTCTTTGAATACACAATACAATCTTTAAAAATTAAAAGTCTTAAATTTTAAAATTTATTTTTAAGTATGCTGTTTCTATACAAACTCATGTACGGGTCAATAGAAACGTACATATAAATTTAATATGATTTGTTAGGTATTCATTCTGTTTGATTGTGAATAGAAACAGTTTTTGAAGTTTTAAAAAAATACAACAATGATATTTAAATACAAATTATATATATATAAATACTAGCTGTCCCGACACGGCGTTGCCCGCGTATTAGTTGGTTTTTTTGGCATTTTCGTAGGCCATGTATTAGTGTTATTATGTATGAGAAAATTTAAAAGTAATAGGTAAAGTATCTAAATGTTGAAATTAAGTACAAACCAACATATATATTTTCTGAATTTACGTCGTACCGAACTTCGCATTTTATACCTTTGAACATTTCTCGAAAATTCTATAACTTTCTTCATTACAACAATTGCAATGCAAAAAATAATATTGAGATAAAAATCATAGGTTAGGTTAGTTATATAATTCTCGGAATAATTCATATCTACACGCCGACGACAATAAAACACACACAATAGAAAAAAGGTCAGATTACAGGTAGCTATATAGATACTTGCGGTCGGTCACGGGAAAACCCGAAATACACCATGCAATTATACACATTTATTAAAAAGTTAATTAAAATATTTAAAATATTAAAAAATTTGAAAAAAAACTATCCTATATTTTAAGTTGGACCAAATTACCCACGGTGTAAAAAATTTCATCAAAATCGGTCTAGTAGTTTCGGAGATTATCACGAACATACATCGTGACACGAAATTTTTATATATACAGATATATTTTTTTTTAAACATAATTAACACAACAAAATAAATTTTTATACTTCTGCAGCCTCTCGGTATGTCATTTTTTTTTTGTTTGATGGCCAAAACCGGCTCTGAGGTTCTGGAACATATTCATTCGGCATGTTTCTATTCACCTTGAAATTAATAAATCTAAGTTCAAAATTTCATAATAAATCGTACAATAGTAGTAATGAGTTCACATTTACATTAAATTAATTTGCACACTACGTCTGTCCGTGTAAAATAGTGTTGGTGAGTAAAGAACTTGTTTTGATATTATTAACTGATAACGAATTAGCACTTCATTTTTGGAAGTAAAATATTCTTATCAAAATAAATATTTTATAAATATTTGTTTTGTTTATGAGGTAAAAGTAAATAGTTGGTACGATTGTTAACAACATTTCCAATAATTTGATGGAAGAAAAATTCACAAAAATGAAGTTTATTAAATGATATCGATAGTTAGAAGTTATTATCAAAAGGTGTTTCTATTCACCCGGTTTTACGGTGGTTAAAAGTACAGGCATAAATACATCTTCAATAATAAGTCAAGGATAAGTTTGATAATTTGTTCAAAACCAAATTATTACTGCTCATTTTTTGTTCCAAATATTGATGTTTAATAATATATATATAAACAATAAAGAACAAGAAACATTATATATATATAATATATATAATGTTTCTTGTTTTTTTATTTATATTTTTTTATATTCTTGTTCTTCTTTCTGCGTAAATATTTTCTAAGAGTTTTGACCACTATTACAATATTACGCCACTTTCCTATCATGTACTTTATACTTCCAATCCGGTACAAAAAAAAAAAAAAAGAAGAAGAATTTCAACATAAAAATGAAATTTGTCTATTACATATTATTACAGATTCTGATATGTAATTATAATATATGTGGTTTGCAATTCACATGTAATTTGCAAAATTATTTAAAAATTATTTGTTTAAGAACCATTCAAATATTAATTTTGTGAAAATTATACGAGAATATTACACTGAGACTACACTACAAATTGCAATATATCGATATATTGTAGTGGGTTAAGTAAGATATATTGTGAACTAGAGAATTTTCCTGCAACGTTCCACGTACTGCCAATTTAACATTACAGATTTAATATTTTTATGTTTAGTCACATACAAATATTATTATTATTATTATAAAAAAAAAACAAAATTGAATATTATGTTTAATTACATAATATTCAATTTTGTTTTTTGTTATTTTATATTAAGCCTTCATTCGGATGTTTAATATAAACAGCAGGCTGTACAAAGTCTATATATTTTAATTTATTATAATAATAGAAAACTATTTGCATAAGAGTAACTGGTTAGGAACAAATTAGGTATCATTAGTGTGAACACTACCATATATGAAAAGTACATTTTCAATCAATTATTTTGCAGGATTATACAAGATATTTTTGTTTTAGTCTAATTACTGATATTGTATAATAGTAATTTTTTTTTTAATATTATATGAATTTGAATTTTAGTCTATTACTTATTTATGATGTTTACAAACATTTAAGATTATAGAGAGACAAGTCAGTTTGATGACAATGTAATAATATGAGAATAAGGTTACGTTAATAACACAAAATCGCTGTGCGAGGCGTACCAAGAATAATAAACGACGCTTCGTGTAGACAATTCAAGTACATTCGTGACGATACCCAATTTTCATGTTGTCCCATTGGTATGCAATATGCACTCACTATTTTATTATTTGATGACGCACTTTTATGGGTTTACCTTTATATCTTTTCAGGGTCCATTAAATTGTTATATTTCATAACTTAACCAACATTGATTTACATGAGTGCATAATATTATGTAAAATATATTCTTCAGTAATACTAATGACAAGTAAATTATTTTAATTGTATTTTAATTTGAAAACCAAAAAATTTCACAAAATAAATAATTAAATATAATAAATCTGAAATAAAAATAAATTTATTTTTTATAAATAATCATGTTTTTATTAATTTATAGAGTAAAATTTGAATTACAACGAAGATTTTATTATTTTATTATTTTAGTTTAATCGTAGATGAGTCTCCCGAGAACCAATAAACAAATGATATTATGTGTTTGTGTTATCTCAAAATGTATTAGTTATATATTATATTATTTACGAAATACCGTGCATATTTATATTATTTATGCCATCACAAAAAAAAAAAATAATATTTAGGAAACACGCACCTGCAATGCAGTATACACTACATAATAATAAGTTACGGAAAGTTATATAATGACTAAATATAAATGAATAATACATACCAAATATTTTTTGAATGTGCAACTAATAATATATAACTACAATGAATTCTGATATGTTCAAATATTCATGTTTATTTATTTGTTATTAACGTCCATTAGAGCAAATAGTGTAAATAATGTTATAAAAAGAAGAAAAATATTAACAGTATATTAAATATAGAATAAGAAAAACATTAATTATGGAATATTAAGAATAGCAATTATTAAATATTAAAATGAAATAAAACATGGCAGTCGATTGTCCAAAATCAAGGTATAAACAATGAAGTTTATGTTTGTTATCAAAATTAAACTCAAAAGCAACGCTGTTGCATTCTCTTAAAATAAGACTCAAAGGCTCATTAAAATTATAAGATTGTGATTGTGAGAATGTGAGGTACGTAAAAAGTAGTCGTGGAACGAGTGTTAAAGTGGAAATATACCAGCTTATCATATTAAGTACTTTATAACAGTTTATTTTGTTGTTTGATAATTTATGAATAAATTATATATCATTAAATTTACATCTAAATTTAAGAGAATATAAACCAGGTTTATGCAGTATATATTTATTGGATAATGAATATTCAAAGAATGTATTATTATTTAATATTAATTTTAGCATTGTAGAATACACAAAATTCGATTAGTTATTTTAACACTATTTTACTATTAATACTATTTTAACACTATTATTATTTAATTAGTGAACACTTATTTAAAACAATACACACGAGTATTAATGATAGGCTAAATAATATTAAATACATGTTACTAGAATCATTTTTAAGTGATTAAGTGACGGTTAGTCATTCGAAGAAAAAAATTATAGGTAAGAAATTGAAAATGTACAATTTTTTTTTTTCTAGTACGTTAACGTTTTGTTATATTTTTAAGTGAAAACTGTTGTTAATATATTCCTATATGTATTATGCATAGACTACTACTGTATATGAATTGGTTTAATTAATACATCCGAGCCTTATTTTTTCACAGATACTGACATAAGCAACTAATAAAGTATTTTTATAATTCATTTTTAGTATACATTGCCATTTACCAAGCAGTATGCGTATATACGGTATATACGAGTATATATATAAATAGATGAAAAAATGACTTAGACACTCTGTTAACAATTATATTCCTTTTAAACGATTCGATCCTTTATTGAAATACGAAAATAATAAATGCAATAGATCTTCTGATGAACATTTTTCAGTTTAAATACTAATTAAGATATTTAAGTGAATCTATGGCAGACAACTTATGTAGAATATGTTATATAATATGATTTTACAGGATTTTAAATTATTGTTCGTCCAAGGGGTCTTTACAACAAGAGATTTTTATGAATAATTAAATATCCAATGAATGACAAAGTAGAGTAATCAAGCATCTTTGTCTAATTTCATTGTATATTAATGAACAAAATTAAGACTTGATTAATATTGAAAATAATACTATTGCAAATTATGTTAGACGTGCCAACTATATGTACGTACAATGTCTTTTGCTTAACTCCATACGATTTGATTTTACGTTGTACATCAATGACTTACAATTTATAACTACATAATTGGTGCACACGAAGCGATTTATAGTTAGTGGTTGGAAAATCGTTTAATAAATAAACGCATCGCAAGTCCCAGATCACATAATCAGATAACATGCTCATAAAAATTCTAACGTCTATTCCTAAGGGATCTTATTTATACTCATTCGAAGACTCGTATTTTATTTCCCTTCGAAAAGGAAACTTCAACATTTTTTGATACCTTACATGTATATTGTATCTATTTTATGTGTGCGTATACTAATGAGTTGATAAAAAACCAAGCAACTATAAAACATATTACTCTTATTATAAGGTGTAAATTGACTTATACAAATTTAAACTTAAAATGTAATACGATTCAAATCTTGAAATCTCTAGTAATTTTATATCTAAAAAAATAATAAAAATTGTTAAAAATATGGTTGTAAAGTATACGAAGCGTTTTATTCAAAAATACATAATACAAATACCTGTAAAATTACTAATATAAATTATTATATTAATCTTCAATTGATATTTATATTTGATTGGAATTTATAAACTATAATATTTAAAAATTTAAATATACATATATTTTATCAACATGTGTCCAATAACATGCATTTTATTTTTTTTTAAAAATGAATACAATTTATTTATTTCATAAATATTAAAATCATATTCAATCGAAAAAATGCATTTTTAATGTTTTAAAGATATTGAAATTATGATATTAATTATCAAAGAAGGAAATAATATATTGCTGTATTAAAAATAACATATTATGAGTTATTATTAAATTCATTAAAATACACGTGTACAAATATATGAGAATCTAAATGCAAACTTAAATTTATGTGTATAACATGTAACAATACTATTTACAGGCTGCATATCTTTACCAAATACCTTTCCCGTATTACTATACTATTAAATAATTACACTGCTTTATAATATCTTATTGTATTCAAGTATATTGTAATCAACTTTATTATTTAATTAAAAAAAAAAAAATTAGCTTAAATATAAATATTATTATCTATAATAGTGTTTTAATTATTTTGATTAATTAACAAATATTTATTTAGATAGTTTATATTATTTAATATAATTAAATTATGAGAATACATCAAACAATTTAAAATAAAATGTAACTACTTAAAAAAAATAAACATTATATTCAAATTATATAATAATAATAAATTGTAAATAATTTCAAAACTGCTAAATAAATATTATTATTATTAAATACTAAACAGCTCTTTATAACTTATAAGTAAAAATGTAGTTTTATAGAAAATTACACAAATAAAATAAATTAAAAGTTAAATAACTTACCTCCTTAGTTTTTACTCAACATAAAACCGAGTATCAATTATTCACTTCAAATAAATTTTCTAACTTACTTTTACAAGGAGTTCTGTGAATTCGTGTGATTACTACATTAATTCTAAAGGTATTTAGTTCACATTTTAAGCATATTGAGACAGTTAAATATGTCTATCTTATTCAGTTTAATTTCTATGATAATTATTATCAGCTATTCTATTTTTTTATTCTTATCTTGTTCAAAACACAAAGTAAATTATTGTAACATACATTGAGCAACTTTTTTCTAATTTTAATAAATATATATAATATTGATTCATGAAGTTTTAAAATAGTTCTTAAAATGTTAGCCCATACAAAAATTAAACAAAAAAGATTTTTTTATAACGATAAGTGAAATATATGTGTATATATATATATATATATATATTTATATATATAAATTGAAACATACAAAGACCCATACATTTCATGCATTGTGATTACAGAGAAGTTTGATTGGATAATCTATGAATGATGCGAAGAGAATTATACATTTAGTTCAAAAGCAAATTGGTTGTGGGGATGAAAGGCTTTTCTCGGTATGTGGATACGTCTGTTTGAACGAGTCTGAAAAAAAAAAGAAAACATAAAAAAACTTTTGTAATAATGATACTTACGACTTATAAATGCTCAATGTATAACATAAAATTATAAAACTATATCATATTTTGTTATTATATAATTTATAAATGAAATATTATCATGACTTCCATGTACTGAAAAGATTTGATTTTTCAAGTGTTAAATCTTTAAAAAGTTGGAAAAAAATGTATAAATAAACATAACGTACCCATTAAAATGTGGCGAAAACGTGACCATATCTTTAGCGTGAATTTGAGATGTTCGAGCCCTTGCTAAAATTGCCATTACTGTCCTCTTCGATGGAGTCATTGATACTTTAGCACATTCTCCTGACAAAAGTGGGCGTTTTCTTCCCGGAGTTTCCGTTAAAACGTTTGGATTATTCGGATTAATATGTTTTTCTATACTCAAAATATACCATATATAAATACTTAGGCATCACCATAATAACTGTTGTAACTTTTATAATAAAAATTAAAATTCAAACTCAAGTATATAAAATTTAATAATCACAAAATTATAAATTATTGTAAAAAAAAATTCTTGTCCGGGTAAGTACGAGTATATAATTTTTACATTTTTAGTAATACAAATATTGTTCCTGTAATATTTGCTATAACTATTGTTATACAATTTTTTACATACATATGTTATGAATTAAGTAACAATAATAATAAGATATTTTAGAGCTGTGAATCAATAGTTTTTGATTATATTAGATTGGAGTATACTCGATTACACTAGATCATTATAAAGGTACGTTCTTAATTGCTCGACACAATGCGATATTTTTAGAAATTTATATAGCTTAAAACGGCCAAACCTCTTTCCGTCCAAGTATCAAAATCTCACTTATTAAGGATGGTAAATAGTGTGCCGAGATGTATCTAAATGCAGCGTATTAAGCTGTACAAATGTCGCTGTGCACTGCATGTAGACGTTGCAAAGAACTTTTCGTGTTAACTTTCGTCATTAACGCGAATCGATTTTGGACAAAGTATTCAGTCTAGCGGTGTGTATAGGAGCAAATTCAATAATATAGACCGTGAAGGTGTTGAAAAGGAAATCTCCGCGTAGCTTATTGTAGTAAAATATAGTGAATGGGGTCGGAAAAGTTCGGAGGTAACGTCGTTGGGATTACGTGTACAACCACCACCTGCAGCATCAATACAATCACCATCCATACGATTATACGCTTACACGAAATGTATACACCTCATTTTACGTCTAAAATCGTATACACATATATGTTGCATGTATTATAGAAGGCGTATCGGTGTGTAACAGAATTTTTTAGTAAGATTCGGTAAATGCAACAGCTTTTGTTCGAATAATATTTTTTTCCCAAATTAATATCAAAACGTTATTTTTATAAGGAAAAAAAAATGTAATAGAACAAAAACTATTTCATATGTGAAATCTTGCCATTAGACCGTGTATACGAATGGGTTTTGGATGAGTAAGTACAGCTACACTTGACGACCCGTTGTTGTGTAATTAGTTATTATTAATAATGTATATAAATATGTATCCATACACTTCGGCATACATGTTTACCTGAAACGTTAACTATGGTATGATTAGTGTTGATATTGCTGTGTTTGTTATGCACTGGTGAACACTCGCCGGCCGAATGAACGGCGGCGCTGTAATTTTGACGATTATCGTCCACGGAATGTGACGAAGATCCGCCGCTTTCGCCCGTTTCCGAATCCGTCACGTCCCCCGTGGTCCCCTTCTGCAGTATTTGCATCTCCCACATTTGCTCCTGTCGTATTTCATCGTTATAATCCTGTTATCAAAATCGTACGCGTACAGTTACAAACCCGAATTAAATAATACTCGCAAACTACACAATGATATTAATTATATAAGCATGTAATATTGTTTCAGCGCGCAAATGGAAGTATTAATCAACAATTTCTGATTGAATTATTTAGAAATTGTAAAAGTCCCATCCCCATCGTCATCACCCCACCGTACATTTGTGTACATTTAAAATAATTACGTAGAATGTTAATTCAACAAATAACGATGAATAAAATGTCTTTTTGAGCCGTTAACAGTTGAGATGGTAACGGGTCAATGACAGGGTAAACATAATTAAAAATGTAATGGTTTTTTAAACAACGAATGCAGCGTTTACAAAACGATCCTTTGGTCTGGATTTTTTGTTGTTAAATGAATGGGCTCAATTATCTTAAACGAGTTAACTGAAATACATTTTTTTAACTTAATTATTTAATATTTATTTAACTTGATAATCTTACTCAATATATGTAAAAATAAAAAATGAATGTGACTCTTGTCTAAAATCTCGGTTACTTTTAATTTACACCACGTTTTTTTTAATTACGTCTTTAAAATTAATATTTTTTTTTTTGTATAGTTAATATTTAACTTTATTTAATAATTTATCTAGTAGCTTATACTACTAGTTACCTAGAATTAATTGATCATATCAATATCAACTATTCTCATGAGATTTATATTTAATTACGCGTGCAATCCTTTTATTCATTTTATAGTATAATAAGCATATTTCAGTCTTAAAAATTAAATTTAATCCCTTCCAAAATTTTAATATATACACCAATGAAGTAAGTTATGTTAGCTTCCTTGAAAGGAAGTGCACTTAATTATACTAAAAGTGAGGTGATATGATCAGAACTGGTATCTCATGAAAATACTAACTATGTACTGCGTATAATAATAGGCGTAAGTATCTGCGTTAGGTATGTAATAAATTATATGCGTAATACTCGACACTTTAATGTAATCGGCACTTTTCGTGAATTAGGACGCAATAAAACTTCCATGTAATTAATAATATTTTTGTAATAAAAGTAACAGTGGATATTAAAATATTTAAAAGATTATAACGTAGGTACATTAATAAAAATAGTAATTAAATTCATCATCCGATGTTTAGACTTCTATAAATTTAAGCGGTTAATATTTATCACTCTTGTTTTATAATCTACACATTATTTTATGTTTAGAAACGTAAAAATGCATAACGTACTTACCGGTACTAAAAATCTTCGCACTTCTGTTAATGCGTATGCAATACGAGCGTGTGCCTCTGCCGGAGGAGCAAATGCTGTTATTTCAACATGAAGATCATCTTTAAGGTGTGAAAATTTCGGATCACCCGAGTTCCTTAATTTTTCTTCCTTCAAACAATGTCAAAGTGTACATTTTAGTTTTAAAAATGAATTTATAAAGACGTACATCATGTTAAATTTTCTTTAGTTTATAATATGATTAAATTGATTAGAATGCAACAATATAGTTGATAAATTCAATTTAATAAGAACAAACAGTTAATTGAGATACCTTTATTTTAGTTCGATTATAAGTTTTTAATAAAAGTTTTCTTGTTTCTCACTAATAATTTGTATAGTACTATACTTTTTAAAATTTTTAAACACTATTTTTATAATGGAAGAAAAACCAAATAAAATTGTAAAATATTTCACGATAAAAGAAAAACTGTTTTATTTTCTAACTTATTTGTTAAATGAATAAATTATTAATTGTAATAAAAACATATTATGCAAAATAATCAGATAATTTCGAATATATTTTATATATAATAGGATAATACAATGTACAAAATTTATAAAAATTTTAATTTTACAATACAAATTTTAGTAAAAACATAAAATTAAATAGATATTATAGATATTATAATTGAATAGATTATTTTAATATTCGATTACAATTTTGAAAATATTAACTTCTGATAAAAATAAAACCTATACTGAATATTATAAATAAATAGAAAATTATACTTATACAAGGGTTTGGTAAGTTGTAAATTATGAAGATTGAAAAGTTGAAAAGCTTCCTATTTCTGTATTTGAAAGAACTTTAATACACCTAATATTACTTTTTCATAGTTATATCGTTCATAATATTTAAACTTATTATAGGGTCACTTTAACACTTAAGTTTTTAGTTATATTATACGTGTTAAACTTCTGTTCATTTTAAAAAGTTTGAATAGCATTACTCGATTATCGACTGGCGTATTTCAACTTTCAATATTTCATTCCATTAAGATTTGTTATGATAATGAGTACCGATATAAGATATGAAAGTACATAAATTATTGTTATTATTCCAAAACGGCAATACAATAACATGTTGTTATAGTTAAACATTGAAGTTGATTTTAATAATTAAATACATATAATATACTTGTATGATTAAATATATCAGAGATGGGAAACTCGAAGTAACTAGAAGATCAATTTTTACAATTTTTAGAACTTTCAAATTTGACGAGCCATAAAGAAAGTAAAAAAGAAAAAAAGGTTATTAAAATGTACAATCATTATTTATTGTAATTAATTTAATTTTACGACTGAACCAATATAGTAGAATAAGTGCTAATACCTACAGCAAAGTGAGCTACACCGATATAGATATAAATTATATTTATACATTTAATGATTTAGTTGGAGTTCAATGCAAAAGAAAAATATAATATCCACATTTTACGATCTACATAAAAAAAAATAGATACTGATCACCGCTAAAATGTAAAGAAAGAATTTGTAAATGTAGCACGGGCCAGATGAAGTACGCGGGGCGCCAATTGCTCATCCCTGATATATACTATTGAATTGAACTGATCATATATTTGTAGACACACATTATTTTAAAAATCGGTATTTGTAATAATAAATATATTATTTATAAGCCAAAATGCAAATTACTTGTAAGATATAAATTATACTAAGGTAACAAAAAGTTCACGTAATAAAAATTGATTAACCCATAGTATACTCAAATTTTAATTTTTGCGTTCCATGTATTATATACATATATACATGTAAACAATTAAGAATGTACACGATCTGTAATATACACCCTCGCACGGTTGTGCCAAACACTGTAAAATTATAAAAGGAACGATATTGATAGTGTTTCATTGTTCGATAACAACAGGAGTGTACTTATTACAATTCTAAACAAATAACGTTATATTATGTACAATTGGATGGATACATGCTGATACAAGTTTTGATTAAAACACATTGTATATACTATTATATATATGTATAAATTAGACTTTACAAAGAAATACGCTACGAATAAAATATTATTAAAACAAGGATGGAAATTATTAATTTTGATAGTATTCATTTGTAGAGCATTTAGAAAACGCGTATGTCTATTCATTTATGTAATATATAGAATGCGATTTTACATGTATGCCTTGGGGTGAATGAGTGCTGTTTTTTACGGATATATTATAAAAATATATACTTTTATAATATCATACTAGATATTATAATAATCGAACGGTTTTTGGTAAAGTAGGGAAAATAGCGATAAAAGGAAACGGAAAAAAATAGGAAATAGTGGTGGTGGCGAAAATACTTTAAACGTACAAAATATACATTTTTTCTGGGTAATGGGTGAGGTATATATATATATATATATATGTTACGTATTACGTGCGAATACGTGTAGCAATTCAAACGTAAAACTTGGATCCACCGTCGAATATATGTGCATTAGAAATAAACCATGTGTATCGTTTAACAAAAACCGTACCTGGGAAAATAGTGTTTGGTTTCGAATTAAACACAGTCACCGGGAATCATGCATTTACATATAGTTTTTTCCAAGCTTAACCCCGAGGCATTTAGGCTTATGTAGAAGACTCCGGTAGCAAGTTCGAATATGCGTTAGAAAAACGTTTTATACGCAGCTGTTGACACGCTATACGGTAGTTAATGCAATTTCCCTTCCTATAATATATATATATATATATATATATATATATATGTATACATAAATTGATTTAGGTAGTCAACCGTACTCGTATTCCTCCACTCAAGCATACACATTTTAATCAGTATAATATTATGTTTGTTTAATCCATTTATGTGTATGTGTGTGTGTTTAACGCAAACGACTTTACAGCACAACATATTCGTTGGATGACAATCGAACTTTCGTCCGGCGCAAAATATATTACACTTGGACGAATACAGCTCAAAAATCTATTGTATCATATTATATAAGAACAATACGACCTGATTACCTTGTTTCGATCGCGCATTGATCCACGTCCGAGTATTGCCATTTTCGTTATGGTGTCTTCCTGTAGTCTTTTCAAAGAATTGCCCTTTGGTCCTAATAGTTTGCCCACAAAGTTAAACTTGAAACATATCAAATGCGTACATTAGTTACAATATCGAAAATTCAATATTAATACTATTGTGCACAGTTGTTTGATAAAGAAATATTGTCAATCTTATTTGTTTGATTTGGTTCAATGTATTTTATTTTAAATTTTTTTATTTAATTTGCCTTTTTCGTAAACATTACAGCAAAATTAAATGTATTTACAATCATAATATACATAGATTATAATTATAGTTTACGGTAAGCAAAATATTGTTTAATATTTTTTGCTTATACTATTAAATAATAATGGTTAAAAATAAAACTCAAATTGAATACTTAAGTCTTAAAATTTCTTAAAATATTCGAACAAAAAAGTATTAAAATATTTATGCAGTATGATTCGAGAAAATAATTTTATTCTTATAAGAATATATTTCTTATTGAGATTTATGTGCCGGGCCGGCGAGAACTGAGGGCTCCGAGGCTGCGGAAGTTAGGTTAGGTTAGGTTAGGTTCCCTTTGCAATTGTTTGACCAAGACGCACCAAGACCACTTGTACATGCTTTGGTACAACAAAAACATTGTATACAAGGCCGAAACGACGAGCACTCTCGGACGTACGGGCCCCGGGGCTCTAGCCCTTCCTGCTCCACCCTCTCGCCCACCCTGTTTATATGAATATGATACTTTTACTTTTGGACCATCAGACAATTCATTATTTGACATTTTACAAAATCCCTACACCTACCTTTTGTAATATTTTATATTTATTCTATGACACAATTCTTTTGTTGATATACAATTATGAGTAGTAAAAATATATACACAATTAAATATTAATATATATTATAAATTAAATAAAAATTAAAAGTTAAGTAATCAAATATAAAGTAAAACGACGTCTTTGTAAAATGCACACTTTTATAAGTTATATGAAATAAAGTTTATAAGAAATTTAATAAAAGAATTTAGCTATGATATCATTATTACCCAAGAAAAATTAATAATAATTTGAAAACATAATTTGTTTCATGAACATTTAATCCCATATAACATGAAATAACATTACCAGATTCATTTATTTTACATTTATAAATATTTTATTATATATTTTTAATTAATTAATAATAAAAATAATACGTATAACTTATAGTATAAGATTCTAAGTTACATCTACATGTAGCACATGCAGACTTTGTATTTTATATACCTGGCATATAAATTGAAATCGATATTATTCACGTTTTAAACATATCTTTTTGTATAAAAATAATGAAGTATACATATGCACATATCAGAGCATGGATACATTTTGATTTCTAAAGTAAATAAAATAAGTTACCCTCTTATAAGCTCGCACATGATATCTTGTATGATTTTCTGATAACACACTGCATATTTTTCTTTCTTTTAAAAGTATTTAAATTATCAATTACAATATAAACAACTAGATATTTAAAATTTACTTTAAGTTTACTTAAATACTTTAAAATACTTATTTGAAACTACTTCTAAAACATTTATGTAAACGACAGTAATTAATATGTTAATTGTTTTGATAACTTTCAGAAATTAAGATAATTAAATATTATATATATGTAATATAATATAAATAATTAATTTAATCAAATATTATGAACAAAGTATGTTATAGACGTGTGTAAATGTTAAGGTACATAATTTTTAAATTTTAAATTTGTATTAATATGTAAAATGCACATTATTAATCAATTATTATTATTATTATTATTATTATTATTAATCAAAACGTGTATAATAATTATTTCCTTTCACTATTTGTAATTGATATGTCCTTAACGCATACCTTTGGGTGGTCTCTTACAGGTACGGATACCCTTATGGACACTTTAATTGGTTTTTCACGGGTTATATCTACCATACGACGAACACTTTCTGTTTTTCCTCCAATCCTTGTTTCTAAAAATGAAAAAATATTTTTATTTTCTCTATTCCTATAAAAAAATTAATCATTTATTATGTTTTAAATTCGAAATGAATTGGTGGCAACTATTGGTTTACAACGATTTATTATTATTTTTTCAAAGAATAACCCTTTCCGGAAGAATAAAAATGCATATAGCACCATCGATCGATTGAAAATTGAATACAAGCGAATACTATAGAAAGGTAAACTTTTTTAGAATTCTTTAGTACCTTGAAAACGCATTAAAACCTTATGACATAACCTATTTATATAGAAATCTATTTTAATTTTGATTTGTCCGTACATTACATTTATATTTTTTATCGAATCTAATGATTCTAAAATAATACCGTACAGTCCACATGATCTAGATAATGTCTAATAGTCAGAATTTTATTTTTTATTTTATTATTGTATTATTTATTCTTAATTTTATTCTTTACTAAAATACTTTTTAATCGTGATTTTCATCAATTTAACATTGGCACACCTCAATAATAACTAGTTTATATTTGAAAGTTTTAAATTAAATTTGTCACTTGTAGGTGCGATCGGTTTTTATCGTTCAACACCGTACTGGCGAATACCCAAATCATAGTATTGTGCCAGGTACAGAATGTTAGTTTACGACAAGCGTAAATTCGACTTTAGCACGCTATAACCTGGCGCTACAATAACTACTTATTGTTTGAAAAAATGAGATAAGATCGTTATTTTTACTCAATATGTATGGAAGTCTATGACACGATAATAATTTAATATGATTAGATACCTTGTTATTGTAATTAATACGTTTGGTTGTAGGCATAGCTACTTAGTATACTGATATATTATTTTATTAGAACCTATTTTGTTTATTATTTTTTATTAGAAACTAAATCATACTATTATAACTTTATTATTATAAATTAAACACATATTTAATGAATCATGTTTACATAAATGAGAATGATTAAAAAAAAAAAAAAACTTTTTAAAAATGTATTATAGTAGTTATATGATGTTATTACTAATAATTCAAAATTATTTTACCTGACTGAGAAATTAATTTAGGATTTTCATTTTTATTTTCGTGAAATTGGTTCTCATCGTCAACTTCTACAATGTCCATATCTGACATGATAACTGTAAAGCATCCGTTTGAAATTTTAATTTACTTTCATTTTATAGCGAGTTATCTATAGTAGTGGCTTGAAACCTGAAATATTGAATGTTTGTATGTTATTTTGTTAAAAATATGATTACTTGTATAATATTATAAAAGATATTTAATAACTTGAGTGAATATTTTTTTTTTTATATTGATTTAATTAAAACTCATTTTGAAATTATAATTTTTTAGTTATTTTGAACACGCTAACATATACATATATATTATACATATTTACTACAAGTTTAACTACCTAACGCTTTTTCACTTATTTAATAATTGTGCATTCTAACGTAAGCTGTGTCATCCATAAAGCTCTTTTACATAACTTTCGGAAGAAAAATTTTTTTTAACAACTTTACAATGAGTAACTGTTAACAGATTGGATATTTTCAACTCATGACTATTATCATCTTTATTCTGCTACTCATATCTGTGAATGCAGTATTACTATATAGATCATATACGTATTAGATGTAGCATTTTAAAACTAATTTGAATATTATTTTCTTATTTATAATAGAAGATTGATACATTTTTAAATAATCTTATTTTTTGTAGAAATATGTGATAAATTATATGTTACGTACTTGTATATTAATAAAATCATAAATAAATGACAAAAATA